>NC_072450.1:11820356-12125356 GCF_027596085.1 Anoplopoma fimbria
CCAAATGAAGTGAATTGAAATCAATTTATCTTGGACATCAGTTAAAATCTTAACATTTCCTGGACCTGTGCCTAATACCTGTGATGTTTACAATTTCTCATGGAATATTTCATAGCTCATGCAAATACTACACAAGGCTTTGTCCAGTTTTAAAGTACATCATTTCAGCTGCAGTTGTTGTTGTCATGTTTTTGTTGTTTTTGCAAATGGGCATTTCGTTGTGCAACGCTGTGTTGCATAATGAAGATGAATTCCCCTTGAACCCTTTGGGATGTACATTATACTGTAATATTGTTTGAGGGTGTTGCCTCTCCTCCCGTAACACATAAACAAGCAAATAGAAGGGCGAACTTTGCTTACCACAGCACTTTGTCTCACTCATCAGCCAGTGGACTTGCGTTTATTGGTTTAGTGTGTAGTGCTGCATTATTTAAAATTTTTCAATGACTATTTTATCCTTCTCTTGTGTCTGAAGATTTCCTGCATGCAGTTTTGCTGCTGCTGCAACTCTAGTATGACATACTCTGCAGTAATTGCTACCAACACCATGATAAGAAATAACGTAATATCGTGCACAAGGATTGGTATGGTGATGAAAAGTCATGGGGTGGCTGAATGAATAAGAGAAACTCAAAAGTACTTTCGCACATCCATGAAGACCCCAGCTCCCTCTGAGATATACTGTAATTTTATCAGGAGTCCCATTATTCATTGTTCAATTACGCATATAAGGACTTAAAAGGCAGGGAACTAGAGGTGTGCCTCCTTGACTTCCATCTGATATAATGGTAGAAGGTCAGAGGATACAATTTATATAGTTAGATTACCATGCCCCGCAGACTCCAGCAGACACTATAAGGAATTACTCCCCTCCTGACAGGAGAGTGAGTGCCACACTGGGGGCGATCACATCCAGATGATGAAATCTCATGCAGGTAAATGGCGGTTTTGATGGAGGTGATAAGATTGAAGTGCACATTGATTTATCTGGCCTCTGAGATTCATATTTGAAATTTGCCACCAAACTGTTTTGACATTTTGGATCTGCTGTCTAAAATGCCTTCTGAATTTATAAAGCATCTCATTTAGAAAATTACCAAAAGATCATTAAACAAATCATAGACTAACCGGCCATCCATTTAGATCTTCAAGATTTGTAATCCAACTGTGCTTTGCTGCAGAGGACAGGCCGCATTTGTATCTCTCTCCAAACACTGACAGCAGCATCACGAATCCATTTTCACAAAAAAAATACTGTGCATTGTTATTAGTCATCACGACCAGTAAACCACAGTCGTGAAGGGTGACTTGGTGTGTGCACGTTTCTCTGTGTAAGCATTTAGTTGGGTTTAGAAAGTGGAGCATGAATGTTGTGGGTGTTGATAGTTGTGGGAACTGAGGCTGGTTGGTGGGGGCTGGGGGTGATTCTGGGACAGGGATGAATTAGCGGGTGCTGCTAGGGTGAATTTTAGGGCAAGGGCCATTGCTACATCCACAAACAAAGAGCTTGTTTTGTCCATTCTAAAGATCAAATGGAAGTATGTCAACTTCATTTAACATATCACAAGCAAATTAATGAAACAAAAGTGCCTGAGTGTCTTGTGTGTTCACAGCGGTGGCGCCCACAGTAATGTTTCACAGGGGTGGCCAGATTGGGCCAATGAAAATCTTAGGGCGGCACACCAACATCAGAAGAGAGAAATATTGTTATGCTGTTGTAACTATGTCAATATGAGGGTTAAGGAATTGCATACTGGATAATTCGTTTACAGGTAATGTTACTAGTTGCCTGCTTGTGCATAGACTTATACCGGTACAGTTAACAATTTAAATTCAAAACAATCCTGTTTTAACCTCTTCTGTATCTGTAAATACATGTTAGACAATTAGACTAGTTTTCCTGAGAAAGACCAAAATACAGCTTTAGTTTGAAGGAGCACATTCATTCTAGTAACAAAACAATTACTGGGAACAAGCCTACTGCATGTTTAGAAACACCACACAGATGTGACTCGTGAGGGGGTCGTGCCCGCTCCCTTGGCGACGCCACTGGTTCACTGTCCATAATGGACATAATAAAAGAAAACATCCGCACCCCTTCAAGACTTTATGAGCAAATTAATCTGATTATTGCAACGTCTTTGGCCTTTTTATATGCACATTAAAATTGTAAACACAGCAGCAGTTGCATGATGAAGCACTGGTGCGACACTGATCAATGTCACAAGATCATTTTCCATTGGTGCACCCAATTAATAATTACTGTTTGCATTAACACTCTATCAGTCACATGAGCTCTTTAGACCAACAAGTGTTGATTGAGCTCACACAATGCTTTTTCTGCACTGTCCAGTTTATGCAGTTACACTGTTGGGAGATGCAGTGCAACAGCCTCCAGTCTCCTGCTATTCCACAGGAGCAGCATAGTGTGATGTGGATTGATTTAAAGGAAAAGTACTTCCTATTAATTTCTTTCCCTGCACCAAGTACCATCCATTCTTTTAACTGCCTATTCTGCATGTCAATGGGATTAAACCAATGTGCCTGAAGGAAGACAGTCAGCAGATTCAGAGAGGACATACGAACTCCACATAGAAAGGCACCGTGCTGCCCCTATGCAAGTTCATTCTCACAAATCTCAGGTTAAATTATAGATTAAACACCCTTAACCAGGAAGAAGAATCTAGGCTGTAGCATTTTTTAATAGCGGTTTGTCTAGAACAATGTCTTCCAATTAGTGAGAGGTAGGCCAAAAATGGACTGTGGGTTTTTTGGTCCACTTGAGGGCAATGGAAACAAGTTGTTAACATGATATTTACATATTATCTTTACATTTGATATGGTAAACTTGTTAGCAAACGACTGCTTATTTACATCAGTAACAAAGCAACGTTATCATTCAGTTGTGATTCTGTCCATCTAGTGAATGTAAGTTCAATATTCACTTTTGTTTAGCTCTGTGTTTGGTCCCTACCAACTCCTGAGGGAAATACATTTCTTTAGAGGCTAAATGCTTCACTGAAGAAAATTGAAGAGCCTGTGTGGCCTGTTACTTAATGACTGAGGAGAAATTTAGACATGGAGGCAAGAAAAGTCAGTTATATTAATGTGTCTCTGATTACATTGATTATCACAGCTTGCCCTTGCCTGTATTAACTTATAGCTAATGTGTACTTTGTATAAATCTATAGATAAAAGTAAATGAAAGTGGACAAATGGCCAACCACAGGTTTTTGAATATTTGAACACAGTATAACCCGTTTCGCAAAGTGAATACCATGATGACCTTCATTCAAAATAGAAGTATCCAAATCACCAGCGTTTGCTCACATGCTCTTGGGGGCTGTGCACCAGTACATTATTATCAGCACACTATTGATGTCTTACTTTTAACTTGCTTTAAATCAACTTAGACTAAAACTTCATGTGATTTTGGCTCCAGAAGGAATTAAATTACATTATGTTATTGTGAAATTGTTGTATAACTCTACAACTAAACATGTATTTACTGCTTAAGGCAAAGACACAGTTATTCCTCCAATATTCTCAGGTCATCTCAGCAGCTTGATTCAGTAGGAAACGTACTGCTGGGTGCAGTGTTAGGCATGGTGGTGGGAGGGAAATGTTTTTTGAGTCAACCATTTATTCAACACGCTACACCAGTGCACTGTGGGGCAAAGTCCATTCTCTAGCTTAAATATGGTGGAGATGTAAAGTTACACAATGGGTTACATTTTCGGCTTGGCACCGTGTCAGATGATGATATTTCGGATCAATGGGTTGGTGTTAAAACAGTATGACTAAAAAGAAAGAAAGAACGAACGAGGCTATTTGTTATGGACATTTTTGCCACAAAAAGCACAAAGTTTGATGCACAGAGAACCAAGCGTTTTTTTTTTTCAACTTTCTTCTTTGTTTACTTCCATTATGTTGCCTTCAGCTCGGGGCAGCAAAACACTGCTGAAATGTTTATGTTGAGAAATAATTGATATTTGGACAATTCAAAGAAGATTCTTAAAAACATAAAAAATGGAAATGTCAATAATAGTAATAATAACTTTATTTATATAGCACCTTTAAAAAAGAAGTTTGCAAAGTGCTTCGACAGACAAGGCAGCAAAAGATAGATAGATGAAACAATAAAAACAATCGATAGGATCAAACTAAACCTAAGAAATAAAATGAAATAACAAGTGAGAATCAATAAAATGAATAAAATCAAATGAAATAGATAAACATAACATAGTATATGAAAATAAGATAAGATAGTAAAACCAATAATAAAACGAAACATTGTGAGTAGTAACAAGCCACACACACACCACACCCCCCCCCCCCACACACACACACACACACATTCAAAATGTTAGTCTAATACTCCTGTCAATTGGCCTCTATTGGTCTTCCAAATATGGAGGAAAAAAATCTGGCTCAGAAATTTTCTTTTAAAGCTTGTGTTGTTTTGTTTCTGGCACTAGTTGTATCCCTGCTGACTGCTTTTGTCTAATAATCTGATTCTGTTGTGCCAGTCTACGAGCAATAAGTATACCAGTGGTCTACTTGTATTTTTGGATGTTATCCTTAATTCAACAGCTTTACATAGTTGGTATCAATGTGGTATCAGAACTAGAAGGTCAAAGGTCCAGTTTTCAGTCAATTGTGCATGCATATAGAAGGAGATGTCACTGTCTCTCACTTTAACTCACAAAAAAAACAACATAGAGCTACAAACTTCGTGACAAATAGATGTAGACATAACCACAGAAAGAAATGAATGTTATATAGAACTTAAAAAAAAACATCCCCTCTGGTAAGCTGAACTTCCTTATCCACTGGAGAAAGATGGTGTCAATGTTGATCTCCACCTTCAGGTCCCATAAGGGTCGACATCCATGTCTCCTCCGGAACTCTGCTGTAATCTGTAGGCTGACATTTACAGTGAGGTCAGATCCAGTTTGTTGTGTCTACAGCAGAGAGCCAGCTGCCCAACCTCCTGTATAGTGGCAGCTACAGAATATTAAACATTGAATTTGTGGAGGGATGTATGCTGTCTGTAGAACCACTTGCATTAGCCGTTACTGTTACTGCTATTTGTCTTATATCAGTATGTAATGGCTCTGAGGTCACCAAAAAATATTTCTGTGTAGGTTTTATTTGTGGGTCTAATGTTGACAAGTGCAGTGGGTAAAGTGCGGAGAAAAACACATTACACTCATTCTCACCTTCCGTTCTTTCATGTCCTGTAGGAGATTAAGAGATCCCCCCCTTAATGACTTAATGTAATTGCATTTCTAAAGTAATTGATGTATAAGTGCTATACTTATGTAAAATGTACTTTTAACGACTATGTTTTGTTGCTCTTGTTTGAACCCAGAATTATTGCACTCATTTCAGTATTTCTGTGAACAAAAATACAAATATCTCTTGAGACTTAAAAACAGAGTTTGTCGGACAGCAGTGCCTGTGTGGAATAGCTCATTACGCATTAGCAGTAAATTAAGTGTGTGTTTGTTGAAGTACATTCACCTTGTGTGCTTGCCTGTTTGCTTGCATGTGTGCGTGGGTGTGTCAGCTGCGATTTGTGAATGCATCTTGATCCCCTCCCCAGAGAGTCCATGCTAAATTAGGATGCATATTATTTAAAGATGCCCTGGGCAGAGTTTCATCTGGGTATATTTGTGCAGGGAATATGTTGATTTTTATGGTGCCCTGTGTGCACACCTATTCATGCTGCCAGGGAGGGAATCTTAAGCACAGAAGTGTTTGTGTGAAAGCAAAGGAAGTCTTGAGCATGATTTTTTGTGTGCCATGAATTCAAATGATTTGCTCACTTGGGATGTTCAAAGTGCTGTGTTGAATTAATTTAGATTTTTTTCAGCAGTGAATACAACCACTTACAAATATATAAAAAATAAAATAACATTGTGAGCTAATGGGAGTTACATTTCACATAGGTATAGGCACACTGTACATGTACGTATTCAAAACTAGTCTGGGTTGAATCTTTGGTAAAATAAAAAAGAATATTTTTTCCCCCTCCTTAACCTTTGAAGAGATTATGATAGTATAATGAACCAAAATATTACATTTAAAGACTATGTACATTTAATTTCCCGATTTCTTTTTTTATTGGATTGCAATATGATGTCATTTTTTTATATAAACATTTTTTGGTATGGAGCATTTCACGGGTTGTCTTTCTGCTTACGTAATGTCTTTTGGCATTCACACGTGGGTCTCAGTGATGGAAAAGTTCCATTTGACAGGAGGGTTACAGACCTGCTTCAAAGGTATTTGGAATTTGGCTCTCAAGACAAGCTAGGTATTAAGATGAGAGATGTCTTATTGCAATGTGCTGCTAAACTATCTTGCCATCGGAAGCATAGTTGTGCATTAACTTGACCAGCACACCAATTTTCAACTATTTTTCAAAAGTAGCTTGCATTGCTTTTAAAAGTCACATTTCAGAGTCAAAGCTTCACCTAAAAGTCTCTTGTGAGCAGTTCGCACACTACACACGAAAACATCATGTAACAGCACTGTAGTCTTGAGTGTGCCTTTACCAGCAATGCTACTGCATTTGTTCACAGTTGAGCCATTACAGAAAATTCCTTATGGGACCTACAGTAATGTTCTCCCATAGCAGCTTTTGCTGCACCTCTATTGCATGCAGACATTAAATATTTCCAAGTCTTTGGCTTCATTTCGCTGGCAGTTAAGTCTTTGATCCCAGAAGCACAAATATATATTACTGCTTCAATGACGCAACTCTGACGGATTTTGCTATTTCCTCCTGTTGGCTCACTAGGTCATTGAGGTTTGCCACGGAGTGTAATTGATAACATTACATGATGTGATTTGAGGGGATGCTCAGAGCAGGGTCGCAGCTGTACAGAAGGTGGAATGCAGTATTTTATCCAAGCAAGCCAGCATTGAACACAATCAACGGCCTAATAATAACCTCATATGACTCCCAGCACTTGTTCTATCCGTATGCTCCACTGACAGCGGTGGTAGTATTGAACGTCATCTTCATGTTGAAGCCGCAGCAATATTTTATGGAATGAGGTTACCGAACATCAAAGGGAGGCAGACAACTAGCTCCTTATAGTAGTGGTTATTCTGTCATTACACAAAATCACTCAGGGATAGCATTCAGTCACTAATAAGTCAACTTAACACTTGTAAGTTCTATATATTTGGTACAACTTGATTTCTCACTTGATTACATTGCTTGGGCTTTTATTCTACCGGTGTAGCTTTATCTTTGTATTGGTGTGTTTGTGTGTGTGTGTGTGTGTGTGTGTGTGTGCTTTTGTGTAAGAAGCAGCAGTGTGGCGCCGCTCACTTGGTCAGCTAACCTGCATTCGCATTCCTTCCATTCCTCTGCTTTGTCACACGAGTGCAGAGGAGTTACACCGAGGCTGGCCATGAAGGTCTGAAGATGTGGGTAAATATTGCAATGCCACTCCCGAGTTGTAGTTTAGCTTTAGAGTTATGGTATATTGATGAGTATATACTGCAGAAGAAAAAAAGAACACAGCACAGGAAATTCACATGCATAGATGTCAAAAGAGGATTGGTTTATTTAGTGCAAGTGCAGCAGGAGATTGTACCCGAGTCCCTGGATTACTCATATTACATTTAACTATCATACAATACACACATTTAGGAATCCCTGAAATAATTTGTGCTTTCATACTGAGTACACTCGCCCTTTAACTCTCATTCAGATGCAGTGTATTTCGCAAAGATCACAGCACATCTCTCTCACATCAGTGATGGAAAATCTCATTATTGTGATCCCCGTTGTGAGCATAATAATATGTGAGGCTCGCTCGTTGCAGTACGCCCTTCTTGCGTGCATGTACCAGGTAGTGTCACATAGCAGTCTCATTCATCAGTCTGACCTTGTGCGAGATTCTCAACCCTGACCCTTGCACATGAGCATAATAATGTACATGTGCCTCACTTCAAAGAGCAGAGTTGAGTAAGAGGAGAATGTTTTCCATATAATACCTTCCAGTGTGTCCCATTGTCCTGCGTTTTTTCTCCACATACTGGGAACCTTTACATAACCAGTGTACCGTCGCATGTACCAATATCACCAGCAGCAATTCCTGTACATTCATAGTTTTGGATCTCCAGTGTTGCTCTCATGTTAGTTTCATTGTCTGTTCTGTTGACTCATGCAAGTTGGCCTAGCTCTTGACATGGCCATGTGGAGGCCCCATGCTGCTGGGAGGCCCTGTATGAAAGGACGGCACTCTGTGATTGGAGGAAGGCAGTGTGGGATGAATGAGCACTGTACATAGAGCAGGAGGCATGAGTGACTGCCCTGGTACGGCCCCCTCTCTCATTCCCTATCCCCTCGTTCTCTGCTCTGCTCCCTTTCTCCCCTCCTCTTGTTCACAAACATTCACAGGGACACAGGAGCAAAGCTTGTCTCACCGCAAACCCACCTTTTTTCATTCTACACTTCCATGCCACTTATTATTCGCTGGCTTTGAGAATGAAGTCACTGTATGATTGTGGTGATCATAAATGTCAACTTGATGATTCATTACTCTATGCAAAACAAGGAAACTTTTCATATTTGATGTTGGAAAGTAAAGCCATTGTAGAGCTTTCAGGTGCAAAGGCAGGTTGACAAATCATTACACCAGTTTGGTTACCATGTACTGAAACAATGAAGAGTCATATCTTAAGCTAAAATTCCTCAAATCCACTGGTTCCAACTTCTTCAATGTGAATTCTTGCTGGATATCTTAGTATTCTGTGATAGTAATTAGGATTTTTCACTGGTGGGACAACGCAAGCAATTTCAACTTGTCAACTTGGGCTTCAGGAAATGGTGAGGGGCATTTTTCACTTTTAGTTACATTATTGACCTATTTATTCAAAACTCAGAGCATATCTAATGCATACACACAGCTCGCCACGTGGCAAAGGCCGAGCCGGCGGCTCACAGATAACGGTGCTAACAGTGCAAACAATGGCACCAGTGCTAGTGTTAACCTGAGGGGATGGGTTGCGTGTTATGCTTCCGTGGCAATGCCTTGGATGAGACGGCTTTATCAGCTGTAACTTTCCATATGAGGGCAGTGCAGATCGGCAGCCATGAGTAAGCCAGGGAGGCACGCTCACATGGACATAGGCCTGGCAAACAAAGCACAGAGAAGCTTTGATTAAAACACACACAGAGGAAGAGTGACTTCACTCTCTGCTCAGGTAGAGATTACTGCACTTACTGCAAATAGTAATATGATGCTGTAGCTATGCTCTGACTACCATATAGAGAACCTTTATAAAATATCAATAATGTGCTTTTGGGAGGTAATTAGACTATAATTATTTCGATTTGTTTGTGTTAATGTTAAAGTAGAGATTTCCAATATGCCACTTCATTTTGAGGCCAGTGACAGTACATCTAACTTAGAATGATGCATCAAACTGTTTTCCTTCAGAGAAAAAGATTAATAAAGCAAGTTATATTAATATTGCAGCCCTGTCAGTACTTGTAAGATCAGTCAAATCTCCAATGCACAAAGTCGGAGTTAAACCTTTGATTCATCGTATCAGCTTTCTGACAGTGAAAGTGAGTGTGTGTGTTTGTGGTTAAGATGACAGCGTGTGAGAAGAACCCTGCTGTATCGTCATGGGAGGAAACACAGCTTGAACGGTTAACACCTGACACGGCAGCTGTTCAGTTTGTGGAGTGACTCACAGCCTCACTGTGGATTTAGGGAAATGTTGAGCCCTGTGTAAAAAGCATTGCTTAACGAGTAAACAGAGAGTTTTATTTGCCATCAGAGCAATTTAAGACTCATTAAGGGGATTGATTGTGTAGCAAGCTCCAGACTCCTGGTGTGCTTTACACAACTTCTTTTTTTTTAACATGGAAAGCCAGCGATGAAGCCTACTTGATAAAATCCTTCATATCTAGTTAGAAGCAAGGCGCGTCCATCAGGGAGATTGTTTATTTTTATTACGCAGGCATTTCCACCTGCATACCGAAACCTGAGAGCCCCAGTCTCCCTGCAGGGTTTATCGCTAGCTGCTTCTCTGCTCAGATCAACCCAACTGTTGCTTCAAAATATCGATTAAGTCACACACCGGATAGTTTTCGGCCACAAGCATGTGTAAGTGCCTGGGTTTTTTTTATTTTTTACCTTATTGTTATCGATGTAAGTTGATTGAATTACCAAACAAAGGCTGCGGTGAAACAACAGATGAGCACTAGTTTAGCTTGATTTGAGGTTTGGATTGTGGCATCTAGACCACACACACACACACACACACACACACACACACACACACACACACACACACACACACACACACACACACACACACACAGACACAGGAGTTATCCTGCTGTAAATGGCCGAGTGCTATCATTCAGACCATCTGTCCCTGTCCACTCAGCCTCTATTTAGGTTTCACTGCATTGTGATGTCCTACAACGCTGTTATACAGAGACAAGTACTACCTACTACATGTACAATTCAAGACATTGCTACTTCATTCAGGAACGACTTGTAGCAATTATCTACCACTGCTGTGACAATTTAGCAGGAGGTACAAGACAATCTGGTTATCCCTGCTTTTGAGTGCTTCAGTGGTCCCTCTTCACAAAAGCTTCTGTAATCACATTTCGCTGCTCTCTGTCAATTGAGTCTCGACGCTGCCCTAATCTTATCTGTTCAGTCCTGTATTTCATTCTTTAATTCTCTGGATTTCTTTCTTTGTCTAGTGTCCTTTCTTTCCTCCATCTCCTGTGGGTGACCTCTTTCAGCATACTTGGCAATTGGTAATGTTACACTGTAGAAGGCCTACTAGTACCAGTTTTTAGCCATGCTTGCAGTGAAGTTATGTTTGGCATTGTTGGTCTGTTGATCGTTCCACCTATTTGGTTCAGACCTGGACGGAATTCAGGATGAATTGTAATAACGTTGGTGATCCCGTAAAGGCGCTCAATGCTAAATTTGAAACATTTCTATTGCCTCCACAAGGCTTTCAAAATGTCAACTGCTGGAACCTGTGGCTAGGAGCGAAATTAGCTAACAGTGCAAACGCGGCAACAGTGATGACAGAGCTAACAGTGTTTACCCAAAAAGGAACCCGAGTGTGGGTGCTAAGCTTCCACGAAGATGCTCTCGGTTGGGACGGCCCATTAAATTAGGTTTTACTTTTGTTTACATGTCCGCTCTTGCTGCACAGGTGTCTTAATAAAGTATTGACTTTTTCCTTGCAACAATTTTATTGCACATACGGTTACAATTGCAGTCGCCGTCAACTCAAGTGTTATTCACTTCACCTGGCTCACTTCACCACAGCGGCATTTCTGATTACGCTTTCTGTGTGTGTTTGTGTCGGTGTGTGTGTGTGTAGTTGGAGGAGCTCTGCCCAAACAGAGAGAGCAGAGCAAATTACGCTGCAGCGTGATAATAAATTACATTAAAAAGTACCAATAGAAACACCAGTAACGTCAGGGCTTATTCATTTTTAGAGCCAGTATCTGTTCTTAGCTGCTGTTGAAACATGGCAGTGCAAGATGAAGGACTCCGTGGAAGACGACCCTCTCCCTATGCAAATATAAATGGCTTTTTCTAAGCTAATGAAAACACTAGGATTCTTAGTTGCAGGTGATTATACACTGATTATACTGTCATATTATATTATATTATATTCCATTGCTACCAATGAATCCCCCTAAATGGTAAACACCGTTCCTTTAATGCTCTGACTATTGTATAGAGAACCGTCCACTATTCATTTGTCCAATCATTTGATATATGAATGATTGCATTCAAAATTATTTTCATAAACCTCAGCTGTACTTTGTGTAGGGCTGGGTACTTATTTAATATGATAATTTCTAATAATAATCTTTCAATTAAACTGTATTCAATTATATATTGGGATATTGTGACACACGAAATAATAATAAATATAATAACAAGCACATAACTAAAATTTCTCTAAAAATGAATTAAATATAAATATACGAAGCAACAGGTTGGATTATTTTAGCCAAGCCTCTTTGTTTGTGTATCTGTAGGTCCTGAAAGGCCTGAGTTATTGTTTAGGTTCACTTTAGAGACTGTAGAAACCTGAGCTGTCTCTGTTCACAGTGAGCTGGGCTGGTTGAAATATTCACTGTGTTGGATCACTCTCCCCCTACTCCTCCTCTTTCTCCTTCTGTTCTCCCAAACATTTTGGGAAAAGCTGATCCATTAACAGAAATGGACCAGCTGAATAGTGTCGATGGTATCAAGACTGCCCTCCTAACTTCTCCATTTCCCCGGCCTTTTCTCTCTTCTTCTCTGCCTGAGTGACGGACATTGAATGTTAGTTTCTTTGTCTGTGTTGGTTTTGTTTATCTTCTGTCTCTCTTGCTTTGTGTATTTCCTTGTGAATAAGACTACAAATCAGTCTTTAATCTATCCATTTATTCACCTGATCTATAGCAGTATGTACACTAAACATCTTGGGGATCATAGCACCACTGTATTCGTTATCCACATAACTGTTATTGCCGCAATTAAAAAGCCATTACGAATCCAGATTAGTTATCAAAATTGTTACTGATTGGTGACATGGGCACTGTAAAATGTATGCTTGTTTGCTTCTTTACCAGCCATGACAACAAGGCTGGTATTGTTTTCACCCTCTTAATCTGTGTGATTCGTTGCAAAATGGGATCCTGGAGACACCTTCTGTAGCAGGAACTATCACAGAGGAAGTTTTGAGTAGACACCAAACTTTACAGTTTGGAGGCCTAGTCAAGCTCAAAATGAAGGCAGAGTTGAAAGATGGGTGTGGTCGAAACAACGGTGCCATAAGTAGGGGAGTATGAAGTGATGAAGTGGCCATTGCCCCCCGTCTTTAAGCCCTTGGCCTGATTCGGTGTCGTGGGTTCTGTGATCCCATCGCAAGATGGTCCCCTAGTTGTTTTTTTTGTCAGTTTTTTTCCTGTTATCTGTCGTGCTTTATTTCATCCTCGACGGTTTGTAAACCACTGTCCTCTGTCTACTTAGAGTAAGCTATGAACCTCTCGGCACAGTGCCATCACAATCCATTCACTAGAGCTCAGTGGAACGGCACAGCTGCTACTATATCCCAGAGTGCACCCTGTCCTTTCCAGCAGTTCCCACTTTTACAGTTAAATTGCATGAGACATTGGCAGTTACTATGTGGGCGTACATTCGTCTGTGTGTGTCATAATGGGCATGTGGGTACATATCAGGGTGTGAATTTGTGTGTATATGTGTGTTTGCTGCACAAATCTAGGGCATGTCAAGCTTTCTGGTGCGAATGTTTGTCTCAGTCTTAAGTGTTTTTATTCCTAGATGAAATAGCCACTACTTGAAATATGATGTGCCTACCATGCTTATTTTTTTTAAAGAATAGCGAGACATGCTAGTCCTCTAATTAGACTTCCTGTTACAGAAACTTTTTTATTTCATCTTATCTAAAATGTATATTTTATGGTGTACCCTAAATGTCTTACCCTAAAAAAGAATTTTTGTTTTCCTGTTTCTTTTCCATTTGCATGTTGCTCATCACACATCTACACCAGTTTGTTGAGACGTAATGGCTTCCATATCCAATGCTGAATGATCCCCACCTTTTCCAATTGAAACCATTGGCAGTAAGCTGGGAAATGGCTGCTAACGTTTTAATGACTTAATGAGACCTAATTAGTGAAAATGGGATTGAGGAAGAGAGGAGCTCGTGAGGTGATCTGTGTCAGTGTGTGTTGGCGCCCTTGCACAGTAGTGTTTTTGTTCCTACAAGATTTTGAGTGTTTTAGTGTTCCTTACACGTGTGTCTCTATGTGTCTCTGTTTGTATGGGATTTTGGGTGCATGTGTGTGTAATGCACGTTTATGTTGTCTTGCCTCCATGGCGTGTATGTGTGTGTGTGTGTGTGTGTGTGTTTGCCAGAGCGCTGTACAGTCTTTCTCAGCATTACACAGGCTCTTCATCAGGAAGTGAACCCTCGGTCAAGCCTCATTTAATCAAGGAAAAAAATTCCATCTCCCATTAACTTAATTAATCCTGGAGAAAGAGCTGAAAGAAACCCGCCTGTGTGTATGTGTGTGTGCTAATGTATGTGTAAGTGAGAAAATGGTTTCTAAGCTGTATTCATGAGGAGGTTTGTCAAATGGACTGTACAAGAGAACTTAAAATGATATTACTTGCACATGTACAAATGACTCCATGGAAAAGACATTTGAAGTGACTTAATTTAATTAATCTTTGGACTGTAGGCGGAAGTAAACAATCCTCCATTGTTGCAGTGGCACCTCACAAAACCATGTCTAACGTTTGGATATAACACTGTAAAGTAAAATTCTTATATACAGTCTGTGGTTGTTCTGGCAGATCAGTTACGTCATTTGAAGTTACGTTATTCTCTGCATGGAGCGTCAGACTCCGCCCATCAAAGTTGCAACTGGTTGCATCATAGACTGCGTATACACCACGGGGGAGGTAATGCCTTCCTGGCTGCACAGGGTGTCGTCTGCCTATGTTGTGCCCGCTGTTTCGGTTTATCAAGCGACTCTGTTAACTGGCGACTTTCAGCCGAATGTGTCTGTGGTTGTTGTAGTTACGACAGCAGTTGAAAATAGAAATAGAAAAAAGGTAGCTGTCCTCGTGAATGTTGCATTGTTTATGTTTTCATTACAGTGTCAAAACCTTCTCATATAGAGTCTATGGCCAAAAACATACCGGATTCTGAGACATAGGATACCATGGAGTGCAGCGGTCGTTCTTGAAAGCTCTTGCAAATTCCAAACTGCACTGAAGTACACAGACAAGGTGGTCACAAGTTGATCCGGCTGCCTTCTATTTTCAAGAGCGACTGCTGACTGTGTGTTGCACTTATGAGGCTTGTTCAAGATGAGCTGCGCCTCGCCTGGAAAGTGGACAAGAGGAGCCGCAGGGGCTGTTGAAAATAAACTGTTATCAAGTCATTTTCAGCCGCCTTCTTCTTCAAGGACACAGTTGTGCTTGTATCTAGCATTGTATGCTATCCTTTGTTCTTACTATTAACACTTTGACACTCGTTTTTATGCGTTGTATAAATCAGCTTTATTATAATCAATCACACATGAGACGTTTTTAGTTTAAACCTTCATTTCACAATATGGAACTAGTAGCCAACAATTTAGTGTCAAGTATCACAATTCCACAGAAAAATAGGATTTCTACAAAACGAGTCGTTTGTTGTCACATCTAAGAGCCAATCAGCTCTTTCATCTGATAAACAGAAATACCGGCTCAGCGACCCCGGCGGTCTTTCTAGTCTACCGTCGGCTCATTTTCTATAATCAGTGTAGCGTTACAATCGCATCACAGCTCAAGACTTTTCTCTCTTTTTTGTGGACATTAAAGGAAGACATCAGAACCTTACAAAATCTGCTTAATCAGTTTTAATGACGGCAATAGCAATGTGCTTTCCAACGCTGAGACAACAGTGTATGAATGAATTGAATAATATAATGATTTGTAACAAAATATTTAGAATTGAAATACTTTGGATTAAAATGTCAAGATTAAGACCTAAATCCATCAGCAACACTACTACATATCCATATGCATTGGATTTAAGTTGAAAAACAGGGGTTTGGGTCTTTATTACCTCTTATTTGTTGTTTTTTCTCAAAGAATGAAAAGCCTCCACATTCACAAAGACAACTTTCATCTGACAGAGCAGGACACATTCATCAGCTGCCATGTTTTTCTATAGAGGAGGTCAGACAATAAGGATACCTATTTGATGTATTATCATAATTGTAACTTACTGTACTGTACCTAAGCTTCTGATAATTAAATACTTCTGGAAGTATAGTGCAATCTAGAGCTACTATTGTCCCTTACTTTTCATGGTTTTACCTTATTCGTCTAATGCCATCCAGCCTGTTTCATCTATAATTAACTGCCAAAGTGTCGGTCAAGTTTTGAAGTTTTTCGGTTCTTTTTATCTCCCATTGCCAATTCCCTCTTGATCTTTTCCTTTTTTTCATTAATTCTCTTTCCTTCTAGGATCTTTAACTATTTCCTTCACCCTTCTACCCATCTTCTTCTTCAAAGAACTGAATGTTGAAAAATAGAGTGAAAAAAACACAGAAACAATACCAACCTTTAGGTGAGATACAGAAATATAAAGAAAGGAGAAACTGATGGTAGTGTGTTAAAACATACACAGCATGACCATGATTAAAAACATTCATTTTCAAATCATTTGTAACTTCCTTTTCAAACTTTTGTTTTGGAAGAATAAAAATTACAAAGTTTCAACATAGCAAAATTGCTGTGGTTAAACAACAACATCTCCTTAGAGGGCAGTTTATGTAGCACTGCGCTCATCTCACACCAGCTCATCAACCTCTCACTCCAGGACTCCCCCTCTCTCACAGACTTTAATGTCCTGCTGCTGACATACAAATCCCTTCAATACCGCTGCAGCCAATTCATTTTCAGAGCTCATCCTCCACCTTTTCTGGCCTCCTCTCTGTCCCCCAAAAAACCTGCTTCTGGAAGGCACTACCCCTGTCCATCTGTGCTAGCAACACTATTGATCATATTGAAGTTGTGCTATAAAATTACAAATTGTCAAACGCTGAAATCGAAAACTTATACAAAAATAGCCAACAATGACAAATGACGCAGATGTGTGAATAAGTGGATCGACGAAGGAGAAAGGGCAATATCTAGTTTATAGCTTAGCTGTCATTGTGTTTACAGAGCAATAATAAGGTTGCTACAGATGGTTGCAGAGAGGCTCTGTAAATTTCGCTACTTAATTTGACAACAATCAGCCCAGTCCTAGAATGTTGTTGATCATTCATGACCGTGTCATTAATCATCTCCAGGCCAGATATTAGTTGCCCCAAAGAAATCTGAAGAATTTCTTTCCTTTTTTACACAGAAGATCTCAAACATAAGAAGTCTAATGTTTCTCCTTATTCTCCCGTTAAAAAGTCCAGTGTCCCTTATTTACCAATTTCTCCATCTACACTAATTGATCCGTTAATGGAAATGAAACCCTCAACCTGTCTTTTAGATATTTTCCCTGTAAAATTTCTAAAAGACATTTTTAGCAGTGACCCCCATCTATTCTGGAAATTATAAACTACTCTCTGTCAACAAGTTGTGTTCGTGAATTTTTTTAAACTGCTATTGCTCAACCACTTTTAAAAAGGCTGTCTCTTGATTCTTCTGACTTTAGAAATTAAGACCCATTTCTAAGCTCCCATTGTATCTAAGGTTTAAGAAAAATGTTCTAGCTGATCAGCTGCTGGCTTTGATTCATGCAAACAATATCTTTAAAAAATTCCAATCTGGTTTCGGAAAAAAAAGACAAATGACTTTAATGACTTATTGCCGTCAGCATGGCCATGAAACCATTCTTCTTCTCTTGGATCTAAGTGTACTGCTCTGCAATGGTTTAGGTCTGAGCTATAAAGACAGGTGTTGGTATTGCTGATTCAAGGCAGGCTGCAAAAGGTTTTCACTGTGAGGGCTGAGTCCAGTACTGTTTTCCACATTCATGCTCCCTCTTGGCCAACTCATAGCAAGATATATTGTGAGTTTCTATTTTTACGCAGATGACATTCAGATGTATTTAAGATGTGACCCTACCTTCTAAACTGCCTTCATGACATTCTCAAGTGGATGTCACAACATTTCTTGCTGGTAAATGCTTAAAATAGAGAGTTAAACATCATAGGTCAAGATAGTGCAATCACCCAAAAATCTAACAGTTCTGTTTCACTTTCATTCAATAACTCAGCATTGCCAAAATCTTGGTATGATTTTTTTAATCCAAAATCTCAGTTTATATCAAAGGTTCAATCCTGCTTTCATCATCAGAGACATATCGTTAATTAGACCATTTCTTTCTCCCCAAAATCTAGACACCGTTATCCACACCTTCATAACTAGCTGATGACACTACTGTAATTCCTTGATCTCTGGCATCAGTTAAACATCCCTCTCCTGCCTCCAGCTCATCCAGAGCCCTGCTTATTTTGAAGAGGGTTTTGACGTGGGTTAGGAAACATGATCACATTTCACCCACCCTGGCTCCCATGCGTTTAGAATTAATTCCAAGATGTTATTGATAACTTGCAAATCCCTTAGAGGCCTTGCACCAAGTTGTTTATTGGATCTCTTGTTGCCCTGTATCCCTTCCCGCACCCTGATATCCTCTGTTCCAAGGTCAGATTTCATACATAAAGGCAATAGAGCCTTTGCAGTCGGAGCTCTTAAACTTTCTAATGAAATACCTGAGGAGATCAGGGCTGCAAACTCTGCCTTGTCTTTTAAATCACTTTTAATAAACCTTATGTTTAATAAATGCATTTCTTTTATGTCTTTTTTTTGTTTAGTTGTACTCAGTGTTCTATTATGTATATAGTTTTTGGCTTTTAGTTTGTTTCATTCACTTTGTGTTTTAAATGTTTTTATTGTAAAGTACTTTGTTGTCGGTGTATTGCAAAGGTGCTGTGTAAATACGTTTTTTTATAATCATTGTTGTGGACAAATAACACGGACAAATGCATTCAAAAGTGAAAATTTGGGGACACGTTTTTTTAGGTTATTAAACTTTTCTGTCTCTGTCCCACACAGAAAAGCCTGTTTCGGTGGAGCTGAGCTGCGGGGCTGGGCCCAGCCATGTAGTGTTGGAGCCGGGTTTGCCCCTGTTGCTGGACTGCAACCTCGGGGCCAGTGAAACACCTTTTAATATCACCTGGTTTCAGGATGGCCAGCCTCTGCCTTTGGAGGGGAGTGACTTCCTGCAGTATTTGGCCAACGGATCCCTCATACTGCTGTCAACCTCTAAGGGTGGCCAGCCTCCCCAGGGCATGGAGGGGGCTACAGCTGTGTGATTGCCAGCGCCCTGGGAGCCCTGACCAGCCGGACTGTAAATGTTCTCCTAGCAAGTAGGTATCCAGCAGATACATTTACAAGTCCTGCAGTTTGTTTTGATTAGTGAGCAAGAATGAAAACCGAAGGGTGCACGCTGCAAAAGTAGGGCCTCGATTAACCTGAAAGCGCAAATTGTGTAATATAATTCTTTTTTTTCTGTCTTTCTGTGTTTTTCTGTCTCTCTGATACACTATTGATTTGTCCAGCATATGTCCAGCCTTTCACCAAATGCATGTGAATAGAAATGTAGGAAGCTTTTCGATAGATAGATGGATAGTTTAACAATCTCTCATTGGCAGAGCTGCTTTGGAAAAAAATAGATGTAGCAAAACTGAAACTATTAGTAAATTAATCGATTAGTTAAGCCACAGAAAATGTATCCACAACAGTTCTGACAGCAGATTAATCATTTAAGCTATTTTTGTAAAGTAAAAATATCCAGCTTTTCACATTGTCATATTTGCTGCTTTTTTCTTCTATGATTGTAAACTGCATATCTTAGTTGTTTTTTTTAACTCTTGGTCTGGCAAAACAGGACATTTGGAGATATTTTTTTATTTTTATTGAAAGTAATCTTAAAGTGGGAGATATGTTCATGAGGTTAGATTATAGCACTAAACAACTACAAGGGATAAGAGACAAAGTAACTCATATTATTGAGGTACTACTACCTAAAAAATGTGATCATACCGTATGAAAATACTGTAAAAAAAAAAAAAATACAGCTGTGTTGCCACATGCATTGTTGTGTCTGTATGTGTCGTGGCAGTCAAAATGCTTGAAATGCAAGAAGAGAAAGGTTGCAGCATCACTGAAGTTATGAAAGGGTATTTGTTTGATTCATTCATCCATTTAAAGCCTTCATTTGGGAATATGCACACACAGACGCGCGCACAGAAAATGTGATTTATAAGATTTGTCAAGGGAATTTCCTTGCATGGGTGGAGATGAACTTGTTTCTCCTCCGCCTCAAATAGGAGACTTATCCTCTTGTGGAGCGCTAACAAGTGTCCTGGGAACAGGTACACTTTTAAACAACAGAGTTTTCAAAGACACACAGCAAAAGAAGAAGAGTGGGTGGAAATGGAAGAAATGAAAAGAGAGATGCGGGTGTGAGGGACGAGAGCAAAAGCTGTAGCTTTCTAATCTCCCCTCCAAGGATGCCTCTTTCTCTCTCACTCTCACTCTTAAGTGGTTGTCTTTATTTAGTCATTAGCTTTGTGTAAATGAGACAGTATCCTTTGTGGATGCCCCTGCTTTTGTCAGCTGTCACATGCCTATTTATGAGGATCTCTTGTTTGAGGGACAATAAGGACTAAAGGAGGGGGGGGGAGGAGATGAATGGTGAAAAGGCTGAAGAGAGTTTGCGGTGTTGGTGAAAGGAAAGGCGGAAGAGACCATTAAGAATGACCTTCAGTTTGCGTCTGTGTATACGTGCATATATGTGTGCATGGCTTTCGAATTAAATCAGTGACGAGAGGCGATGAGATAGATGTACCCAGTGTGTAGGAGGTCGAGGCCGAACTGCCTCAACATTGACATTGAACGGACATTCTCATTTCCTACTGCGTCCTTGCCTGCAGAAATGAGACTGAGACTGAGAGAACGTAGCAGAGATCACATCTGTGAAAACACATTACGAAACCCACCTGCTCCAGTTTCCTCGTCGCTGTATATGATGCATGAGGCCTCGCCAGAAATATGTGAAAGTGTTGCAAAGGGAGAGACACAGTGAAAGAGATCGGCTCAGTCTCCAGATGGGGGTAAACAGTATTTCATTCTCTAACTTCCTTTTCTCGCTACAAAATGCCAGAGGCGGCGTACAGTGTGCACATTGGATTTTCCAAACACATCCACTGGTAAATGATGATGCAGGAAAAAAAAGCCGCTTTTAATGTTAGTTAGACCAATTAACCTTTCTCATTATGAGACTGCTGAGGTGAATGTCAATATTTCCTAATTCCTACCAGCTTTTGCAACCCATTACAGTCAAATAGATGATATCATAATCATAAAAAGTGTGCTCTCTTCTCCATACAAACAAGCTATGTGTACTTAACACGTTTATGTTTTTGCGCTTGCTTTACAAAGGACATTGTAGACATTCTTTTATATTTCAAGCTACAGAGAGTGATATTTTGCACACATTTTTTGTACAAGCATTTTTGTGATTTGACTGCCTCTTTCTTTTCAACTCACATGATTTAAGTAAATTCTTATTTTGAAATGCACTACTGCATACAATCTTCATTAGACTCAAAATGTCCATCTCTTTGCACCCGATGCTTTTGTAAAGATGAAAAGGAGTCGAGAAATCACTTTTCATGATTTTAAATGTCAGTTTGTACATCTTATACTCTGAGAAGATTTCCAGGCTGAAACATTTTTAATTAAAAAAAGATGAACCACAGAATTAGTGTCATTCCTATATGAATGCCAAAACTGATAGAATTGAGCACCTTTATACATTTTAAAAAGGGCATTGTAATGTAAATGGGAAATTCAAATTTCATACCGCACTTATTTCCCATTTGCTATTACAAATATCTGTTGAGGCTAGTGGTATGCTACATGGGTTCTCAAACTGTTAGTCAGCCTGAAAGTTGGGTAGCAAAGAGGTCACGGGTGAAATTATCTGCTTGCACAAGGGGAGGGGAAAAACACTGCAATCTGATAGCTGTGGGGCCAAAGAGTGGGGCATAGACAGAGGGACGGAAAAAGACAGAGCAAGAGTCAGGGTAAGAGTCCAGGGCAGAAGAGAGAGAAGCAATGGAAAAAAGACAAATGAGAGGGAGCAAAGAAAGGCAAGATGGTGAGATTTTTGTGTAGTGCATTTATGGGTTACACGCTTTACAAAGAGCAGTGACCAAGGAGCTGCCTGAAAATGTTTTTTAAGCATAGAAAGACCTTGTTGCTAGGAAACAATTGGACATTTATTTTGGCCCTGTGGCTTGATATGTCACCTTTTGTTGGTAGTGTTACTCTGAAAAACAGCAAGGTGCTGGGCTGTTCTGTCATGGAATTTCATTGTGAGGGGCTCTCAAAGAGGCCTGGGAAAAGACTAATATGATTATGCTTTGACAGAGTGGAGTTGGAAGCCCAGTCAGTCGCCATTGTTCCATCACAGCATGGGCAAAGTGTCTTTTTCGAACACCGCACGCCCCCTTTGCATTAAAGTGTGCTAATGTGCACTCTCGCTTATCAGCTGTTGTTTACCACTCACGTACAGACCCCCCACTACCCCCACCCCCTGACACTTGTGCACATAGATGCACACAGTGATCCAGTGATGTAATCACTAGCAGTCCATGTACAAGCATCAAGGCCCACACTAGAGTCAATACTGAGGTCAAGTAGCTCTGCACACATCAACCAAAGTTTAGACACATACACACACACACGTACACACACACACACACACACACACACACACACACACACACACACTGTGAGTCAGGCACTCTCTGGCAGTGTTACAGTGGGTGTGATAAATTGAGGGCATCTTTCTGTGTAATGGCAAGAAGTGGCAGGGGCTAATTAACTCAACTCAACACAGGCTGAAAACTCACCTCTTCAGGAAGTACACACTGTGAGTCAGGCAGTTGCTGCTTATTGAATTTGTATTTGTTTACTGCTTCTGGCAGTGTTACAGTGGGTGTGATGCAATTATTGTTTTTGAGTAATCTGGCATCTTTCTGTGTAATGGCAAGAAGTGGCAGGGGCTAATTAACTCAACTCCTCCTGCAAAGTTTACTACGCAACAAACATTGCAAGTGTTTCTGAAATGAATCAAATGCTTTCTGCTACTATGGCCAGCAACAACAGTTGGTGTGACAGGGTTTAGGGTAATCTCGGAAAGTCCCTCCTGTGTCTCCCTGAGCTTAAAGTGGTTTTGGAGGAAATCGTGTCCGGAAAATTGGGATAGCTTTCTTATTACAACTGCATGTTGGCATTGTGACCACTTCACGTTTGCTGTGAACACAGAGTGCAGCAGTATGTGGGACTGTACTTAGGCACAGGGGTGTTATGTGCTAAATGCTAATGTTGGTATCCTAAGAAGCTCTTACTGACAATACCAATATTTGCAGTTAATATATCGAAAGCCAGAATTTGCATGACGCAATGTTTTCCATACCTATCAGTGATTAGATCCTCCTCAAATTAGCATTATGAAAAAACAGAAAGAACGACTGATTTTTGTGATTTAGATGTAGTTATTTATTCACTATTGAATTGTATAATGTTGCTAATGTTGGTTTTCTGCCATTACTACATATAAACTGTATTTTTAGCCTCGTTATATCAACTGGGATTTTGAGTCTCACCCTGTTACCTTCCTGCTTTTTCCTTGCTTTTGGTTGCCTTCTCTGTGTTCTTTCCCTGCGCTCTCCTTTGATCCACCCCCCACTCTCTACTCCTCAGTCAGAGCTACAGGCGAAGTAGCCGGGACCTGAAACTTGTTTTGTTCTTCTCTCCAACAGCCTGTTGGGGTCAGAAGTTAGAGGCCCTCAGACAGTGCCCTCTCTGCTGCCCCCTGGTGCTCACTATAAATCTATAGCAGGACGCTTTCCCCTGTGTGTGAATGTGTTGAGGCTGTGGAAATTGGAGCCCTGCCAAGACTTCACCTGGACAGAGAAATAATCTAGCCAAGCCTGATTTAATCCCCAATATTTCTCCTTATCAGGGCATTGAAGTGTGAAAAAGACGAGTCTTTAATTAAATTACAAAATTTGAAACAGTGTTTTTTAAAATCCCTAAAGTGGCCTGAAAACAATCTTCAGGAGTCTTGTATGGACCGATTCAGAACTTAATTAAGCTGTTTTTTTAGAGTACACCAAGTGAAATAACTCTGAAAGGGATGATTGTTTGCTGTGTTTTATTAAGGCTTGAACCCACAAATATGTGTATCAAATCCTTTTCCTCTGTGACAAGCCAATTTTTTTTTTTGCAGTCCATTTTATTTAGTGTACTTGGCGCGCGCGTGTGTGTATTTAAGATAATAGCAGTCAGTCACATTATGTGTGACCTAGTACATCAAACAAACTGTGTCCCAAAGGTAGCCGGCATGACACACACACATTACAGATCATTAAAAGAGAGCATTTGCACGAACAGCAATTTATTTATGGGCCAGTTTTTGTATCTTTCCTATGGGATATCACCAAGTTTGCTTTGATAGATACCCCCCTGACCTCTATCATCTCTATACCACCAGGTCTGTCTAAGTTCCATCAGGAGCCGTCACCTCAAACGGTGCCTGCTGGGGGAGTGGCTCGCTTCGATTGCCAGATTGAGGGAGTACCTACACCTCTTATTACCTGGGCAAAGGACACAGTGGCTGTCCCTGAGGAGACAAGGTAACCCGTTTATATGTTATTGTTGACCTTATTAATCTATTTGCTCTTCTGTCTATTAATTTTCTTACAGTGTCAATGTGATTATTTTTTTGCTCAGATTTCGATTATAACCCATTTATTTCGAGTACATATTGTTATATTTCATCTTTTTCTTTGTGTTTCCTTATGGATGTCCTTGTACTGTCCATTACAAAATGACATCACATCACTGATTGACATGATGAGTCATATGGGACATGACTTTACTTCCCCAAAAATATATTAAACCACAGTTCTTTGAAATACTTAATGTGGGAAACATACAGGCCAAGTGAATTGAATGCAAGCTAACCTCAGTGAATATGATTTGCTGACTACTGTACTGTATAATTCAAGTTTGCCGTGGCTCTCCACATTTGGATGTAAGGTTAAATCCAAGTTCAGATAAAACTCCAAGACCAGATGAAAGCTAGTAATTGTAACAATAACCAATTGTAGTGTCAGTCAGTTTACAGTTCAATTGCAAAAAAAAATCATATGCTGGGTTGCACAAATTATCAGATATTAAAGCACATGCCATATATAAATGACCTTGTTTATCAAGCTTTGTTAGCTCTGTGGTATTATATTTATTCCACGCAAACATTCTGATACATACAAATGCTTTTTTCACCGAAAAAGCATTTGGATCATTGCTACACAGGTGTAGCAATAGAAGTATGAACTTGTCACTGGCTCACAAAGAGCCAAATGTATTCTTCCATGACATAGATTATTTCAGAATCACCTGTTGAGGCACAGCAAGGGCTGCATTGAGGAGTTTCTTGTTGATTACATTTAAGTTTTTCAGTTTTCTTTTAAGTTCTCTCATGCTGCTTGTACCAAGCTGTGAATTGAGCGTGCTGTAGGCTTTGGTGATATGACTAGATTATCATTCAACATGATGTTGGTTTGCCAAGATAATGGTCCTTACGTGTCTACGATGATTATCAATTATGCAACGTCTGTTGTGAATTTTGTGCTACAGCCTCTCTCTTTCTCTCTTTCTCTTGCTTTGTCTATGCTTTAACGCATTTTTGAGGTGATTAAAAAAAAAATAAACAACACGCAAACGTACGTCCGATTTTGTGGTTATGTAAATGTAATTTCTGGTGATGTTTAGGGATGCAATGATTCATTGGTATTTTTTTTACTTCAATTAGCCTTTCAGCAAATAAGATGACATTTGCCGATTGCAGTGGAAGATGTTTATCTGTTGTGTTGCATTCATTTTGTGACGGCTAAATGTTGTGTTGGTTATTGAGATGGTCTTGGACAACAATAACCAGCTTCTGAGACCATGGCATGAGGACAGGTGCTGTTCACCTAGTCCATAAGTGAAGCGATATGGGCGACCCGCCCATATAAAAACTATGTGTGGGGAACACTTCTTATGTTACTTATCGCTTAAACATTCATATTTTATTTATGTTTCACAAAACAAATATTTATGCTGGTGTTTGCCAGGTGTTAAATTTCTAAATTTGATTCAAACGACAGTGAAGCAGTGACAGAACATAATCGGGAGTTTGGTTTCATTAAATCTCACTTCTAGCTAATCCAAAAATGGGCAAAGAGGTGGCTCGTCAGTGGAGGCTCGTCAGTGGAGCTGAGGCAGTCCCGGGTGATGCAGCAGAGCAAAGGCAGCTGGCAACCTGAGAAGGCACCCATCTGTCACTCTAAGCGCCCTTAATTATGCCTATCTTACAGTCTTAATATAATTTAAACAGGGAAGTTATATATTAAAATCCAACCCCTGTTAAATTACCATGTACCAGGCTGGAAACATGTTTATTTTTACTGTAAAGTTGGGGATTTTAAAATCTCACATCAATTGGGTTAATGGGAATTGACTCACTTTTTGCTGGAAAAATCACATGGCTGTCCAAGAAATTTCCGCGCAATGGGACTGTTTCAAAGTAAATAATCAGGAATTAAACGACTATCAGAAAAGTATTGTAGAATCACCTTGAGGTTATAACAAAATAATTAAATATGGACCTTCTGTGCACTTACAGATGGGGAATTAACATTTTCAACAAATACATCTGCTCCCATATCCTTGACAGATCTCTCTCTGTCAGCTCTCTCTCACAAATAGTCTCATTTATGGGGCCACTTAACGATATTGACATTTCAGTGTGACTCTACTGGCTCCGGCGCCTTGGAATTTGTTTCCAGCCTTATTGCACCGGACTAAGTGCTAATGGCTGCTGTGGCCCTGCATGACCCGCAAACAGCTCGCTGCTTATGAGGTCTTATTGGTGGGATGTGGTTCGCCAACCTCAGGCGCTGTTAATGGCCTCTCACAAAGATGAGCCAAGGGATGGCTGCTACATCACCATTTCTCTCTCTGTTCTCTTTCTCTAATGTGCCTTTTTACTCCCCCTTGGCCTCTCTGCCATCTCTTGACTATTATCCCCTTTACATCTATGTCGGCCCCCCTTTTTCTCTTCGTTCATGGCCTTTTTATCTTCCTCTCATTATCTCTTTTTTCTTATTCATAGTTTTTCCCATTCACTGCCTTTTTATTCTCCCTCTGTCTTTTACTCACCACCTTTCCGCTCCCTTCCTCTTCCTTTCTTCTAAACAGGATACCACTGGTAACATTTGGTTGGGATTAATAGGCTGTGATCAAGACGATAAGAGGGTGTGCCATGGCCCTGAGGGCCTTTAGTAATGTGTCCAGAACATGCTCTCCATAAGAGAGTGAAAAGTAGACATGTAGGATTATAGTGGAGATAGTGAATATCAACAGCACAAATATACATTGTACCAAAAAGATACACAAATGTAATAATTTGGACTGTTACTGTTAAACTGTTTATGGGGTATTCTGTGCTTTTATTAAGCTTGAGTGGTTGTCTTTGTATAGAAAACTACTTTGATATTTTTATTCCTGTTAAAAATTCCTTCAGTCACTTTTTAGAGTTGCATGATGTAATTGCAACCTTAGGCTCTTTCCGACATAAAGAAGGATGGAGTCCTGTGAGGACTCTGCGGGATCCCTGCAGAGTTGATCAGCTGTATTTTTCATGCTGCAGGGCACTAAGCCATTTATTCAGTTGTTTTTCTCTCTCTGTCATTTGCCTTCTTACTCTTTCTCACTCTGCCACCTCTCCTCTGTTTTGCCCTGTGAAAATCAGGTTCATTTCCCTTCTTAACGGGGTGCTCCAGATTCTGGAGGTGACCACGGAGGATGAGGGTTCCTACCGCTGTGTCGCCTCCAACTCTGCCGGGAGAGACATCTCTCATGAAGCCAGGCTCACTGTCACCACAGGTAAGGTCTATTGCTGTGCTTTATAGTGTTTGAATAGGCAGCCAGGCCATCCTCAAAAACATCCAATATGAGTTTGAGGACTAGAAGCTTGAAATGTATTAGGTTTTTTCTCCATTGCTAACAAAATGGCACTCTCCTTTATGAGCCAGTGATTGTGTGTAAATCAGTGTTTGTAATGTTTGATTTGTGTTGAAACTATAATGACTAATATATACCTATATCTAAAATATTGTTTCTGGCAAATATTTTGCAGAGTGATCAAAATATTGCAGATTAAAACACTTGTTTAAGTTATATTTTGAAGCATTATTGTCTTCCAAACTTGTTGTGATGTCACAAAATCATGATTGCACATACACGCCTTAAACTTAGATTTAAGGTGGGCACATACACCTTCCCTCATCAGCAGATACATGTGAATACAGCATTCTATTGTCAAACTCTCCTCATCCATCATTTTGCACAATTAAGGTCAACCATTCAAGTGAAGCTAAACACATCCTTTGAGTGGAGTATACAATATCACGGATTGCATTACAATAGGAAACAGTGGCTCTGAATACATTTGGGGTGTTGTGTTTCAGGACTGTAGTAACTTCAGCTGTACGAACAGCTGATGCTGCACGTTTAGATGCTTTCATGCTTGAATGGGGAATTATGATAGTTATGTTCTCTATCTATTCCCTTCTAAAATAACCAGAACGAGGGGATAGAATGGGTGTAATGTGATGAAAATATTGCATATATAGACCACATAGAGTTATTTGAGCACCTTGGTCATTGCTGTTTTCTATGATGTAGCCTAGGGCCCTGGGAAATTGAGAAAAGAATAGTTGAATATTTAATTATTTATTGCCATTGTTTTCATTAAGCTGGACAGCAGATAAAATAGGTTTTGACTGAAGGTGAACTACAGCACAGATTTTTTTAAATTAATACAATTAGGAAAAGGATTGAGAAAAATTGACACTCAGGTCATCCGGAGGCCACTCTCCCAACTGTTCTCTTAATTAGAACAAAACAAAGTACAGTTATGTAATTCCAACACACTTTCTAAAGATCTGAAACTTTTCTCAACACTACTTACTACTTGTGGTGTCAAAAACTGCCTTTATAATCCGACACAAACATCAGCAACCTCTGCCATTGTTCTTTATGCAATGTTATTCCGCTACATTTCCCTCTCATTTCTGATTAAAAGCATTTCTATTACGCAAAGCACTTTGAGCTGCTGATGTTTTGTATTTAATGCAAGTGCTGTCATTTACCTCTCCTGTCCTTCAGACTTCATTTGCTGCAACACATACCAATCAAGAAAAATAGTGTTGACAGACAGTAGGCTTACACTTTCAACAGAGCCTTCCATAAGTGCTTGGCACGGTTTGTTCATCTCTTCATCCACAGGACTCATTCTGCCTGTTTCGCATAACAATTACAAATGATTCAAGGTTTCATTTCAGTGACTACATATGAGCTTGACACATCCCAAGATATGCAATTCAGATACAAACATTATTTAAGTTGTGAGTAAGTGCTGTAGGGAAAACATTTATACATGTATTTATGTAGACCCTTCCCTCTTTGATTTAAATCCCAGGTGGACTACATCCTGGACATGAATCAGTGGATTACGTGCAGTGAATAGTATTGTGAGGTGTGATTTCTCCATCCGGCAGCCCACATTAAAGCCATGTTTTATTATCTGCCTCTGTAGCTAGAGATCAGTCAGCTGTAATTGGCTGCTCTGAGGGAACCATTGTGTCCTATTTGAGTCACAGCCTTTGTGTCCTTTGCAAGAAAGACAAAAGGAAAGCGGGAGGGTGACAGATGAGGCCAAAGGAAATGAGTCAGAAATGGCTTTTGGACTGTGGACTGTTTTGAAGTTTTTTGTTCACATCTTTACAGCCACCTACCAGCCACCTACTTTTCTCATGCTTCTGTCGTCGCGTGAGTCTCTAAATCGATCTGTTCTTCGGATAGTCAAGGAGCATTTTGGAAATGGGTTAGCCGGAGCTTAAGTTCCCCAATTAGTGCAAGGTATGAGTTGTCTGGGTCCAGACCTTTAAATCAACAAGCTTCACCCAGTTTGTGTCGACTAATTAGTCGAGCATTGTGACATGAAACTGTGGTTTCTCGTATTAAAAATGAATAGATCAGCGCAGCGGGGGGGACCAACAATTAGCCAATCGGCTGTTCTAAATCGATTAAAAGTACAGAACAGCTCTCTGCTTTGATGTCTGGGGACATTTATTATTTACCTCAGTCCTACTGCTACAAGATGCCGGGTTGAGACTCTTTTTCTGTGGCGTCTTTGTTGGCCCATTGGGGTCCCTCATTGACTACAGTTTGCTGCTGGATAGAATAACTCTTATTCACCTCCCTGCAGCACATAGGGTCCAGGATCCAAGCAATCAGGAGGCAACAAATGGCCATGAGTTAACTAATGGCCACGCCCCCAGACAACGCTGTAAGCAGCAATACCAGAAACCAACCAATAGGGCTGTTCCGAACAGTAATGTGGATATCCTAACGTTACAACCAAACTACTCTTCACTTTCCTGCAGCACGGCGGGGAGCCAAGCAGTCGGCCAGCTCTGAGGGGGCCCCAGCTGCAAAAGGGCAAGGCGCAAACGGGCAGTGCAATAGTTAACTTAAAATGCTAAGTCAAACTCCAAACATGCTAAACTCACAGACACCCTTTCTCCAAGAGGGAGTAAGTTGGCCTACCCTGGCACACACTAGCATCATGTTAGTAACATGCAGGTTGTACTGGTCAACATGCACCATCCTCAGCACTCCCCAGCTCATTTAAGCTTTCTTTATACTCACGCTTGGCGGCAAAACCCATAAATATGCCCATAGACTGTAAGTGTAACTGGCAAATGCCATAAACTAACCTCCACAATGAACAGATTGTAGTTATCTGTGAACTCATATCTCATATTCATGGACTTTATTACATTTGTACAAGCCCTGTAAAGAAGGAATTACTATTTGATTTAGCTGGCAAAATATTTAGCTAAATAAAGATTTTTAAGACCACCTGTTTCTAGAGCATATTAAAGTGGTCGGCCTTCTTTGTATGATCCAGACAAGTAAATTGTGTTTTCATCAGTCAACTGTTTGTGACATGTCATTTGTTGGCATGCGTGCCTGGCCTTTTGTCCCTTGGTGCTTTTCTTGCTGTTGTGGAACCCAAGAAGAAAATTACTTGAAGCTCTATTGCGAGACATTACAAGTGACATATGTCAGATCTAATGCCATCACTTCATTTGCTTGCACGTCACAATTCTATGAGTACGTCAACCCCCATAGCCATGCTTTGCGGGCTTAATGTTAATATGCTCAAGTCCATGTTCCTAACAAGGCAACTTTCTTTTATTTCTTATAGGCTCTACTGAAGCCCTGAATGGAGTTGCCATTGTTTCACCCCCTCAGAATGCAACAGTCGTGCTCGGCCGTCCTGCTGTGATGGAGTGTATGGCACAAGGCCAGCCGAAGCCACTGGTGTCCTGGAGCAGACAAGGTAACGCCCACAAATGCTCTTTTCCTTTCTTGGTCCTTTTTTTTTACTGCGTCTGTTGTATTTTCATACATTATCTGTGTCCCACTATCGATCTATCTGTGTCTCACACACAAAGAGCAAATATCAACATGTCAGGATCAGATTTGCTTGCCTTTGGCTGTTAAGTGGTTGCTTTACTGATGAGAGCTGTCTCCCCTCAACTAGTCCTCTGTTGTTCTATTGTGCATTGAGTCATGCTTTACATAAGATGATTAGTCACGCTTATTGATTCACTCTGCAGCTTTCTCACACACACACACACACACACACACACAGACACACCCATACACACACACAGTCGTGGTGGTAATGATGTCATATGAAAAGTATTAGAATTCCTTTGGACTGTTATCTGGCAACATCCAGTGCTGCATCTGAAATTCTTCCCACATTAGCATTTTTGGGAATCCTATACATTGGATCATCTGTCAAAAACTGCATTACTGTAATGCAGGTCATGTGCAATGCAAAGTGATATTTTGTGCTTAGTCACTATCTTTTATGTGTCACAGTAAGATAATTCACATTGTAGATGATCATTCTATGTAAAGCATCCAACAACCGCACAAAATGGCGGGCGAGCTAAATAGTGGTCTATATGGTGAATAGTGAAGGATTTTTTCACACAGCCTTGGAGTATGCCAATGCAGACACCTCAGTCAACCCAGACTGAAAAGTCACAGAGCCATCTGTTGGTCAACCTATGGGATTACAGGTCACATCCTCGTCTGCCTCCCTCTTTTGTGCTGTTTCTCAGGCAACTGAAAGCCTGTTGTTCTTTGTTGCTTTCTTCTTTGATCAGACGGAAGGCCCATTTCCACTGATGTGGTTGTCCTTGCAACAAACCTGGTGATTAGGGACACAAGGCGCCACCATGCCGGCGTCTATGTCTGCCGGGCCAACAAGCCCAAGACCAGAGAATTTATCAATGCTGCTGCTGAGCTGCATGTGTCTGGTAAGAGACTTGTTTTGTTCTGTATATAATGAAGGATTAGACATTTCTGAGTGCTGCTTCATTGAGACTAGTCTCTGTCGCCAGCTTACCCTAAAACAGAAAATGTGCCACCTTTTATGTTGGATTTCCAATCAGTGACCATGGTAAATGTAGTCCACTGAAGAAATAACAACCCACGTGTTGGCTGTGCTTACATACATCAGGATGCATTGTGAGCAAGCTGCAAGTTTTTTACTTTGGCTAAATAGAGAAAATAAACTCAGAAAATGTCCATTAAGGAAATATTCTTACACCTAATCATCAAAATACAAACCCTGTAAATATAAGTTTCTCTCTTACTAAGACAGGCTTAATTACAATGTTAACTCATTGTGAAACCCTTCATTTGAACTTGAAAGAATAAAAAATACTTACTAAACATGACTTTGTTAGTCTCATCACTGTTGCAAAATCAGCAACTCTGGTTGGTCGAAATAAATCCTTAATTCTCAGAGTAAGATGTGGAAATGTGTTTTTTGTACGCAATTTCCCTCCTCTATATCATCCTGCCTTCCCCAATTATACAATGGCAAAAATTGCCCTTCTGGTCCAGGTGGTCTTTTCCAGTTGGTCTTTGATCCTGAAGAAGGTCTCCAGCACACCTCTGTCCCAGTGAGGAGGAAAAATGTCATGCAGTCTCAGTCACAGGGTAGTCATCAGCGACAGTATCCAACCCAAAAAAAACATGCTGACATTCTTTACAGCAGAATTATTTATTATATTAATATTTTTGTTGGTATCGAAAGGCGATTTGAGCAAAGGCACCACAAGCTCTTGGCAGCTCAGGTTCTGAGGGATCCCCACCATCCATATCCTCCCTGCTGCCGCTGCAGTCTTGAGCGGCCTCCCCCGGACTGAAAATCTGAGTCAGCCAAAAAACTGTAAAACGTAAACTGTAATTATCCTTTTCCGGAAACGTAACACAAGCCTAGTGAAGCAAGTTTTTTGAATTGCATTGCGCCCGTCACAATATCTTTGGGGTGTCCCTTTAATTTTATAGTGCAGATAATCAGTGTCCCCTTTAAATATGGGATTTGTTTCCTGCTTCCCACAGCCCCTCCAGTGATTCTCCAACCCCCGGAGACAGTGTCCCTCTCCCGAGGAAACACAGCCAGGTTTGTATGCAACAGCTCTGGGGAACCTCCTCCAGTGTTGCACTGGCTTAAGGATGGTCAGCCCATCAAGTCATTTAGACGAGTGAAGACCCAAAGCCCTGGAGTCCTGCTCATCAACCAGCTGGCACTGGAGGATGAGGGCTACTACCAGTGCATAGCAGACAACGGTCTGGGCACGGCCTGTGCCACTGCCAAGCTGACGGTTATTGTGAGGGAAGGTCTGCCCAGCCCTCCTCGCCACCTGTCTGCAACGCCCTCCAGCACAACTGCCCTGCTCACCTGGGAGAAACCTGAGTACAACGCGGACCAAATCATCGGTTACTCTGTGCACTGCCAACGAACGGCAGGTGTGTCTCTAATTTTGTGTGTGCGTGTATGTGTTTGTGTGTAGCCGTACAGTAAGCATGTCAACATTTTCTTGAAATTGTATTTGATTTGAATATTTTCATCCATTCCAGGCTCGGACAACGAGGAGTACCAGTTTGCGATGAACAACGACACCACAGAATATCATGTCAAAGAGCTTCTCCCCCATACTGCTTACACATTCTTTGTGGTGGCTTACTCTCCCAAGGGTGCCAGTCGGCCATCCCTGCCTGTTACTGTAGAGCTGCTGGAGGATGGTGCGTAATCAAACTCATAAACTCATACTAGTTCAATCATGCCAGCCCTGGATGCTTCACAGACTCATAGAGCAGAAATCATATTGTGCCAACCTTGTCACTCCTCAGGATTATTAAGAGTTCATGAATCGTCAGAATCATCCGTGTTGAACATGTTGTAGTTGTAATTTAAAGAGTAGTATTAATAGCTCACTGGGGACTCAACAGAACATTTTAGCTTTTAAAAAAGTTTCACAAGACTTAACCAGAAGTGTCACAAGAGGTTGGCGCTCAGTTCAACCGAACACTGAATCAGACATTGTAAGGTGACCAAAAAGGTAACTTTCATTGTTGTAAGACAATTACAACACAAGTTGTAAAACTGGGTTAACACAACAAACAGGTCTAAAATGGCTTTGTGATATCAGCAGTCTATAGGTCCGTAGGTTATGCCTTGAATGTGTGTCATCAAACAGTTCAGTATCTCCCTCTATTCCCTCCTTCAGTACCAAGTGCACCTCCTCAGCTGTCTATAGTCAGCACCTCCCCCACAGACATCAGGCTGATGTGGCATCCATTGTCCTCGCAGCACAGTCGAGGGGCTGTTACCCGCTACCGCATTGAATATAGCACTCTGGATCAGGGTGAGTAACCCCTGCAGGACATTAAGTTGACCTGCCAGTGAAAGCATAATTTAGTGACTCACAGAGTATAATTCAGGAGATCTTTGGTTTCTTCACATGAAATAATAAATTCACATCAGATAAAGACAAATATTGGCAGCCTACTTTACAAATGTTTTATGATTCTCTTCTTTTTCTGATAATAGTTCAGATTGGCTTAAGAGTGCAGTTTCTCAGAAACAATGGAACCATTTTCAATGTTTTGAAAAATCTTTTCAAAACAAGATTTTGAAAAGACAACATTTTCAAAATCTTGTCTTTAAAGGACAAATGTCTTGTCCTTTAAAGACAAGACATTTGAAGTAGTGTGTTATGTGTTCCCACAGTGGACACTGTGTTCTCTGTGGAAGTTGGGGGTAATGAGACTCAGTTCACACTAAGAGAGCTGCAGCCCAACCAGGCGTACCGACTGAGGATAGCAGCTGGGACAGGCATTGGCTTTGGGGTTCCCTCTGAGTGGGCCCAGCACCAAACACAAGCCCGCTACAACAGAGACCACAGCATGGGTAAGGAAGACACCAATACCTGACTCTCTTAGCATTTGTTTATTCCAATGCAGGGTGCCCACTGGTTGTGTAATATATTGAATGACATAAACATTTTGAGTGCTTTAATCCATACAGGGAACATAACTTCTCACTGTGAAACTGTGAAACACTACACTTTTTTGAGATGTAAATATCAGTCATATATATTGAAAGGTGAAATGTACAAGTTTGTTGAAGTAACATTATCAAGAGACAAAGACCACATTTGCTTGATGAGCATCACTAGTACATGTGATACACGTGAAGTTTGACATGTCATCTGGACAAAATACAGCGAGAATGTCCTGTGGATATTGATAATGTTATCATGTGGAATACATTTTTTTCTTTTTCCAAACTTTTTCAGTGATCTTTGCCCCCACTGAGCTGAAAGTCAGAGCCAGAGTAAACACACTCAATGTGACATGGCATCCCTCGCCGAACCACACGCTGGTTTCTGGTTACAAGCTGTCCTGTCGAGAGGTGGAGGCTGATGAATCAGACAACGGAGAAAAGACAACACAGACCCACACCATCAGGCTCCGTAAGAAGGCCAGGTATCATCTCCTCACCGGGCTGGGTAAGCTCTTGACTGAGACCTCTCCAAATGTAACATGCTCTTAAGTGTATTCTGCTTTCATCTTTTCATGGTCATTTTTCTAACTTGGCATTCATCTACAAATGAGGCCGACTTCGCTGTCGAAAAATCGATTGATAAAAAATAGTACTAAGCTTTTGGAGAGCCTTCTTCAACTCTGAGCTAGGGAAATGCTTTTTTAACGGTGTCCTTTCTAGACAGAGTGTAGTATTTCATCTAAAGTTGCTTTCACAAGCACTGTTACTTTAAAAAAAATAAGGAACATGAAAAGTATTCAACATTAAATATTTCATTCCAAAGCATATAGTAGCTTAGTTGCCATTAGTGTTACATTATAGGTACAGCATATAAGACACAAATGAATTGAATACATTTAGATTACATCTAGGGTGTAATTTCAATATTTAGATGGCTTGTCTTTGTAACATGAAATATGTATATATATACACATTGATTTGTCCTGTTTTCATATTTGTCTCTACCACTATCTTTTGCTGTGTGTGTGCGTGTGTCTGTGTGTGTGTCAGTCCCTGATCGGCAGTACGAGGTGAGAGTTTGGGCATTCAACAAGCAGATAGATGGAGCAGCTGCTGTGTGGAAGGGAAGGACAGACAAGACCCTTGACAGAGGTAAGATTGATCTTACTGCACGTGTGACGTGTTGAGCGTCTTGTAAAAAAAGGTATTCCCTCCCTCTATCACTTTTATGGGTCAATAATCAATCCAAATGACAAATTGTATCAAGGCGAATAATGTGTATGTGTGTGTTAAAGCGTCCACGTCGACATCACCGCCCATGCGCCCCCCTCCATTGCCCCCAAGCAGCATCCAAGCCATGGCCAACAGCTCCACCTCGATCTGGCTGCGCTGGGAGAAACCCCGGTTCAGCAACGTACGCATCATCAATTACACAGTGCGCTGCAGCCCAGCGGGAACCACCAACGCCTCCCTGGTCTCCTACTACACCAGGTCAGAAACCCGATTAAACAACAGAAAATGAACCATTGACTGTGATTTTTTTTAGGGATAATGGCCTTGGATATTTGAAAACTTATCACCATAGTTCATGGTAAATATTTGAGCAGTGCTGCTTTCTTTATAACTCCCTATTTATTCATGTTTACATCGCAAATCCCATTTTAACAGTGCTTTTGTGTGAACCCTTTTTCAGTGATAATACAAACCTGAACTGTGATGAAAGAAACACCTTTAGAAGTGAAAAGTAGCATGCCTCATGAACTGCCCGTAATTAGTTGGATATTCCTTTTTTCGTCAGGTCAAAATCAGCTTGCCTTTGAAGCCAATACATTGCTTCACTAAATAAAGGCTTTTGGTGTACCTTTTCTGCTGAAAGAGCCAGAAGGGAGTTTCTTTTAGGTGACACATTCTTCCAACTTTAAGAGCACCGTAGCTCTGCATTTATTTGCATACATTTTATTTAATGTACAACACAACGTACAAACTGACATGTTTTTCTTTTAAAAGTTATGTTATCTTTCAAGTAGCTTTGAGCAGCTCCAATATTAACCATCATGTAACCATCAGTAATCGAAAATGATGCACATCATATTGTCCTTGGATTTGTTTAACCCTATATCCTTAAATCTATGCTATTTCTCTATTTCAAGAACTATACCCTGTAGTCCTCCTGTCTTTACCGTTATGTCATATTTAAACAATAAGTATCTAAAGTAAGGATATGGAGTTCTTAGGTTAAAGAGTTGCATCAATTATTGCAAACATAATACAGTAAATAATTGTCAAGTTGAATGCAGTTAATAAAAGTAAGCAATATAAAGGTAATGTGTATTCATTCTTGGAGTGGTCCAACAGGCTGTACAAACTAACCGGACTAAATTGAACAAAGTCAATTATTTTTTCTGTCAGGGCAGAATACAGACCATACACCACACACTCAGGACTCTCCCGTGCTGTTGTGTGTTGCAGCTCTGCTCAGGAGATACTGCTCGGGGCGTTGAGGCCCTTCACCCGCTATAAGCTGGCGGTGCAGTCTAATGGAGTGGACGTGGTGGGACCCTTCAGCGGCACAGTGGAGGAGTCTACCTTGTCTGACCGTGAGTCTCTGCCGTGCTCTGATCAGTGCAGTCATTTAAGTTTGTTTTCCATTTTAGTTCATTAAGACCCAGCAATCAAAGTCTCTGAAGGTTTTCCTCTAGTATTTTGTGGCCTTTAAAACTGGCCTCTAGTTAACATTAAACTTGATTTTTCATTTATTATATTGTCTGTTATTCCTTTTCTTTACTAATAGCAATTTGTAACTTTGCTTTTGAAGGGTGCTGTATAAATAAAGTTATGAATAATATCTGCAGGCATTCTTGCAGAGCTTTGACATTTTTTGGCATTTATTTGGTTTGTAAATTAGTAAGTGTGGACTTCAAGTCTTTCTTTTATTCACTTGATATGGAAAACACTCCTTGCTCTCAAACTTTCAAGCAGGACCCTTGAGCAAGTCCCTTCTAAACAACTCAAGGGGAGCTAACACTGTGCCAAAAAAAACAGAAAAGTGTAGTTCTACTGGACAGCAACAGTACTACGTGTGCAAATGTGTAATTGTGTGGGACACTGAGCCTTTTCTGATTAAATAAATATCAAATACAAAGTACGGAGTGAAATTTCAGTGGCTTAGTCCTTTGAAATTAACTTATAATTTACTAAAATGACAGTTTGAGACCTTAGAATTTTAACCAGTTTATTCTTCGATTAACAGTTTGGAAATATATCACATCTATGTTTTTTTTATTGTGTCTGCTTGAATATATAACCTCATGTTCCCTATAAATAATTGATTTAATCTTGTTTTTTAAGTGAACATTCATGCTTTCAGGTATCTTGTCTGATTAGCTGCACACATGCAAAGGTTTTGCATTCTGGCTTTCTGAAGCCTGCAGATAGTGTAATATATGCACTTGCTGTGTGTGTGCCCTCTCATGTGTGGATCAGTGTGCTTGCTGGACTGTGGCCAGTGGACATGGGAATTAGTGGTTGGCATTGATGGCTGATAACTAGCTATAATGAAATACCCAGGTGTAGTAGTGGCTCTCATATTGGTCCAGCAGCTTTGTATGTAAGCCAAGTAAGGGTGGAGAGTGTTGAGTGGGCTGCTTTTAATGACATTATTACCAGTCACTCCGTTATGCTCTCCACTGCCATGTATCATCACCTGAGCCCCAGCCCATTCCCCCCATTGCCCTGCTTGTCCCCTCTCTCTTGTACCCAGGTGGCAGGGACACGAGGACGCAGATGGTTGTCACACAACATGTCAAATCCCCCACCAAGACAATATACATTCCGCAGCTGTGAGGCCTCATTTCTGGGGTCTAATTACTGACCTAGTCCTCCTCTCTCCTTCAGGGCCCTCCACACCTCCTGAGGAGCTGCAGCTGAGTGCTCTGGACTCCTCATCGGTGGTGGCGAGCTGGCGCCCTCCGCTGGAGCCTAATGGTATCATCATCAGCTACAGGATCTTGTTCAGTGGCAACCTCAGCCAGCCTGAGCACTTGTGGGAAAACCTCTCTCAGGATGGTGGGTGTTGGCTGATATGACACAAATCCTTAGCCCCTTTTTTTTAATAGTCTTGTTTAATATTGAATCAAATTCCATGGCTGAGTGAAACTGTGTGATTTACGATGGGCCTTGACAGTGTTTTCCTATCTGTCGTCTCTCTCAGGGAGCATTACCAGTGTGGAGGTCCAGGGTTTGTCCAGTGGCACCCGTTACTTTTTTAAGCTAGGAGCATCAACTGAGGTGGGGCCAGGGCCTTTTTCATCTGTAAAGGATGTTCACACCCCCCTTCGGAAATATGGTATGTGCGGAAAAAGTACAAGCAATATATAGGTGACCTTAATAATAAGAAAAGAATGGGTTGTAGTTTAAAGAGCGATGGTAGCAGTACGTATGGTTGTTTTAATAGTGGTAGTAGCAGTAGTTCAATAAAGAGAGGTTAATCTTGTGAATGGTAAGAAAGAAGCAGTCTCAGCGTCAAGAGGGTTTAGGGATTTCAAAATACTTAATGAGAAAAGGACATTACTTTCTGAGGGGGAGAGGCATATCTGTAGCTGAGGGCTGAGATAGAAATTGACTTCCAATAGAATGAAGATGAAATGTAACATCTCTTTTATTTAATAGCTTATAATGAATTAATGGGAATAAGTAAATGATGCCACACAATTCATTGATGACACCATGATTGCTAATTGTTATTTTAGATTTTTAGTCCATGGCAAACATAACATAAAGATATATATGTATATATATATATATATATATATATATATTATTTGTACACACTGACACACACACACACACCTTCTTGCTTATACATACCTAAGAGGAAAATTGTTGTGAACATGCTATCCACCAACCTGTACTAGTACTTATTCATACAGTGCTTTGTTTCATTTATTTTCTTTGCCAGACATTAAGTGCATAATGTTAAAAGGATCATATTTGTGGAATATCTGAATATTAAAATTTCCTGGCGCAATAAGCAGTGAAAATGCATTTTTGTTGTACCCAAATCCTTAATAAGACTATGTAACAGGTTTATTTTTTTCACATAGGCTGGAAAAGTGTTTGCAAATGTGAATGGGAGAGAGGTGGCTGGTGGGTGGTTGAGAGCTCCCGCCATCTGTTTCCTCTCCTCTCTATGTCCAGACTGCCAAAGATACCTAGCATAAATGAATATCAATGAAGGTCTGCTGTCCCTAGTTGAATGTCGCCTCATATCTCTTCACTATTGTAACTTTGTCTTAAATGAAGGTCTCAATAGGCCATCTCATAACATCAGGCCTGAGCCAAATAATATATATCAAACTAGAAATGCATTATATCTTAGTATTTTTTAAGACGGAGAGATATGAGCCAAAAAGTAGCTACTGGCAACAGATCACATATGAAAATCAATGTGGCATATATTTCTTCCATGTGTGAACACTGTTTGCCCAGATAACATTGTTTTCCTCCTATTCCATGTTGTCTGAACAGAGCTGGACATTCATGCAGTGACAGGCATCATAGCTGGTGTGTGCCTGGGACTGATATGCATCCTCCTCTGCATGTGTTTAAGCTTTCGTAATGGCAAATCAAGGTGAGGTAACTCAACAGTGTCAGCACTTGTATGGACCCTATGCACATTTTAATGTGTTTAATGTTTAACTTACTTACTTACGTTATTAAGACAACAAATGATGTCTTAATAACAAAAAGCCAGATAAAACAACAAAGGAAATTGTATCAACGATCAGACCTCTATACTACCATCCCTCTCAACTCTCATCCAAATAGGGAGGTGTCTGGGGGCCTGGACTCCACAGCTGTGACCCCTCAGTATAGGCGAGGAGGCTGCACGGTTTCCTCCAATGTGCCAGAGTGCAGCGATAGCCATGAGCTGGAGACACTGATGCCCCCTGGCAACCAAGAGTCTGGTCAGCTGTTAGAAGAGGCCCCTGAGGAGCAGAGCCTGATGGCAAGTGCTAATCCAGGGAAAGGGGAAGATGCCCCTGCACCTGAACCCAAGGTCAAAACCTGCAAGGGGGAAGCTCTTCTCCAGATGGGCCTTGGATGCTCTGTAATTTTTTTTTTCACGTGTTGATAGAGGGATAATAGTTGTAAATTGGTGCATCCACTGTCTTACAGGCTGCTTGGAATGGCTCTGTGAGTCATAACTGGGCCAACAGAATCACTAGATACAGAGACACCATAACAGAAGACTCTCCAACACTCATTAATGGAGCTCTCAACATGCTAATTACTGATAATGGCACGGTAAATGAATTAACTAAATTCTATGAAAAATCGTTTTTAGCCTGTCTCTGACAAGAAACTTTAGCTGTTCACCACTGGGTCAAATTACATTTTTTAATTGACTGTTTGCTAAACCACCCCCCTTAGTTATTGTTGCTACGGCTGCCAAGCTTTCTGTTCTTGCACAGCACATATGCAGTATACAATGAAGGTCATGGGGGCAGATTTACCACTCAAAATGTATTTTCATTTAATAAAACAATAGCTCCTTGATTTCAATAATAGGTTTCCAAGAGAAAGCTTAGATGTATCCAGCTGATTGGTTTAAAAAAAATTGTAAAGGATTCCTATATTCCAATATGCACTTGAAGGCTTCATATATAAGGTTGTGCTGAAGATAAAGGCTTAATAGCATATCCCAGAGAAAAAGCAAATGTAGTGCTATCTCAGTTAACAATGCTATGGTAGCTTCCCCAAATTCCATAAAGAGCAGGATTGAACGGCTAACCTTACCCTGAAGTCTGATAGCAGACTGTCTTCCACAAATGGGGGAAACAATGGATGTGCTAGTCGTGACTGGGGCGTTTTTCAACATAACCTCTAACCTCACAAACTAATGCGACTTCAGCTAATTATGAACTCCTCGTCCCCGGCAGTAAGACTAACTACAGTGAGTAGTAAGCTAGTTGGAAATTAGAGTTGGAGTAGATAAAAACGCCGTTTAATTCTTTCTTTACACTTTTGCTTTTGAGAGGGGAAAAATACACACCACTCACCTTTGACATGTGGAAAAATCCAAATCTTGACAGGCCACTTGTTTCGGTGGAGGGGTTTAGCGAACAGTCCATTGTGATGTTGCTGATATTTATGTAAAACTTCATCATACACTGTGCATGTACTTAACCAAAAATGAAATGTTTGATTGACATGGGTAGTGAACTAATAGTACAACCTGAAGTAAAAGTGGTTTTGTTTTGTTGCAGGACATAGGAGATCATCTGTGTACATCCGTGTGCAGTAACCAGGTGGAGGCAGAAGTTATTGTTCACTCAGAGCTGTCAGACCCAGGAAGGGAGAAAGAGGAGGAGGGCAGCGAAAGGGAGAAAGATGCTAACACCAGGGGACCCTCGTTATCAGAGGACAGACATTCCCATGTGGGTCAGCCAAGCCCACCAGGAGAAGAGAACATTTACGAAAAACTATCACTAGCCCAAAGCCCCACGAGTCTTCCCTTGATAAAGTCGGTGGTTAATCACAACGGGGAGCTACAAAGCACGGGAGAACAGCTGAGCGCAGACATAGAGCCACAGAAGGACATGGGGCTAACCAATGGCTTCCACTCCCCAAAATACGTGCGTTCTGTGCTGAAGTCAGAGCATCTGGAGAACGGGGACTCCAGACACTGCCCTTCCGCACCAGGGAAGGCCATCTCTGGTAGGATGTCCTCTTCCCCGTTTGTCGGCTCCGGCCTTGTCCACTCTACCTCAGCGGCACACAGTTATCTGTGCCCGTAGCCCCTGCATGTAGGGCAGCAACCCTCACACAAACACACACACACAAACATACAGACATTGGACTGATTTTCCTTCTTTTAGGTACCCAGGGAGAATCCCTATGGATTATTTTTATGCACCTCATTATTGGATTCCTTTCGCTTCCATGCAAAGTTTTTATATGGTCCTTGAATCCATTTTTTCATAGGTTGGTTTATACAGTATACATATACAGTATATTTTTAGTGGTACTTTTTAGTTGTTTCCCCCATAAGTGAGAGTACTGTGTATGGTGATGCATTCTCTAGCAATGCAACCATATTTTCCTCTGTTTTTTTCCTGTCCTTGGAAAGAAAAGACAGATTTAACTTAACCAAGCAGATGGAATTGGATTGAAGGAGGCTATTCCCACTGTGTCACATGTGGCTTTGTTCAATTAGAGAGCCTGGAATGTTCTGTGAATGATTGAGACAGACTACCATCATGAATGGGAGGATCGGAAAACGCAGGCTCGCTGGGCTTCCCTTGGCTTAGCCGTTAGGATGCTACTTTTAACGTGGCACTTAGGAGTAAGCCTTAAAGAAAATCTGCACACTCTGAGAGTGCAGCCTGTGTCTCTCTGCAGCCTCCTGCTGTCTCAGGTTCCACACATACACACACACTCACACACTTTGAAATACACACGGAAAGCTTAAGTCACACATACTCAGACGGTCACTCATAAACACACATTTACACACACATTCCCTGACAGAAGTGTGGGGGTCTCAGGTGCCTAACTATTGTAGGTGCGTTTCTAACCTGTGTATATTTCTATGGATGATTATATTCAGTACAAGTACAAAACGCCTGTCAACATGAAGGAAAAAACACTCAAAATGTCAAAAGAAATGGAGTATACAGATTTGTTACACATGAAGTATTCTTTTCCAAAATGCCAATATCCACGTGGTGTGATTGTTTTTCTTTACCAGGGACACTGAATTGAAAAGTAAAAAAAAAAAAAATTCTATATTTCAGATGGTGTATATCTCATTTTGGAATCAAAGTATTGACATGTTTATGTGGGTACTGGTTTAATTATGTTGTTGGGAGAACTACATAAGATGTTACAACAATGCATCTGTAGACTTCTCTTCTAAATTCTGCTCCTAATTAGGGATGCACCAATGTGAAACTGTGCCATTAGCTGTCATTTAAACTCGGTATAATCTTTTTCCTATGTGAAAAGCTAGCCATGTTTTTAATTCGAGGGTAACTAAACTTTACCTATCAAGTGTATCTGATTCCAGTTGTATGAGAACATTTCCACATTGCTATGCTCTTGCTACAGTACCAGAAATAAACATACACTGATACATTTCTGCTTTTATCAGATAGTACAGGGGTTTGATGAGAAAAATAAAATAAATGTGGTCCAATTTTTTTTACAATGTCCCCAAACTGTTCAACTCATTTTTTAAGTATTTCATCAGATGCTTACCATAAGTGACTGATAAGTGAAGTATTTCAGTATTGGTTTTTGCAGTGTGAACGGGGAACTGGTTCATCCCTACTCCTTATCAACAACACTACCTCATTTATTTTCAGGATGGTTTCCAGTGTGGTTTTATTAGTTTTATGTAACCAGCACCTTTTGAAATATTTTCTTAACTTTGATTTTATAGCATTTGGTACTTGCAGAAATAATAATTTGTACGTTTTTGTGTTGTATCAAAGGTATGTATCTCGCTTTAGCGCATTGCGGCTTCCTCTCAGATCTCTGAAAGATTGTTCAGTATTATGTTACTGTTAAATCCCTACAGAAAACATAAACACCCAGTGTCTTTGATACGAAGCACCTGAAACTAAGTCCAGTAGATATCATACAGTTGCAGTTTTGGACCTGATGTTTCAGTCCAACCGTGCCAACTGTGGGCAAGGAAAGTCATATGACACTTGTCTCACCTGCAAGCAATGAGTGTTACTGCTACTTTTCTTTTTTTTACAGGCTCTGTTTGAGTGTGTTAATATTGTATGTTTTATGGAACAAAAAAAGAAAAAGTACACACAAAAAACAGCAACAATGTAAAACAATACTTTAAATGCCTGGTCACACCAGCATGCAGAGCAGTGATATTGTAAAAATGGCGGATTGTTGCTTATTAGCTTTTTTCGCTACTCACTTTTATTTAAACTCCCATTTCCGAGTAAAAACTGTTCCACGAAAGAGCACTGGTTTGCAGTAGACAGGTGTTGAAGATACAAATACGTCATTTAAATAAAATGTGTGAAATAGTTTGCCTGTTAGCTTGGTAGCTTTGCTCAGTCGCTAGTTGACTGTTAGCAAGCCTGTTAGCTCAGACAGCTTTAGAACGAGATGCTCTGCAATGGTGAAGAAAATGCCAGTAGAGGAAGTTAACAGTAGAGTTAAAATATAGAGAAAAAATATGTGAGATATTGAGACGGATGAGCACATGCCTGGCCAGGCCAGCTAATGTAAATGTTAATGTTAAGCTTGCCAGCTACAGCTATAACTATCCCTGCGAGTAGTCACAATGTCACCAAGCTTCCAGCCCAAACTATTTTGCTTGGACAAGGTCAATGTAATTTTGTGGTGTGACTGCCATGTAACACTCATTGCCTGTAGGTGGCAAAATTGTTAAAATTACAGCAGTTCTTTTTTGCCTCTAGGAAGTGATGATTGCCTTGTGTTTCCTCATGAGAAAGAAGGAGTTAGGTACAAGCTGGTTCCACTAGGTGCTTCACGTCTCGTTTTTTTTAAATACTAATATTATAATTAAACTCATTTCATTTTTGCTGGAAAGAAAGGATGGGGTTACTCTGAATGACAGTGATACAAACTGTAGGTGAAATGATGTCTTATATCTGTATAATTTTGAGATAATAATCAAATTTGCCAAGGTTGGGATCAGTTAATAATTATAACAATAATATTAATTTTAAAGATTGATATAATTAGAGTCCAGCCCAGTTGTACATCCTGTCTCATCTTCTCTCAGGTGGCTTTCTTGTCATCCAGCAGGGAAAAAGGGAGTGGATAAATACCTTCCATAGTGCCCATGTTTCTACCCATGTCCATTCAAGTGTCAAAATCTCACCAGCTCAACTTAATCACATCAGCAACAAAAATGTAAATGGTCCCTCGTGACATGCATGAGACATGTTTCTCATAAACATAATTGTGTTTTTTGTAAAAACTTGTTTCGTTCTTGATTTTCTTAACAAAATGCATGGTTGGTACCTCAAAGATAATTATTTTTTTAGCCTTGCCATGTATGTACTTACCTTCTCAACAAGATTAACATGTGTTTTTTTTTGCTGCAGTAGCAGTCATATAGGTACAGAAGTGAATGTGTTCTTAGCAAACCTGGGTCAAGCATTAATTGCAAGATCTTTTGGGGATGAATGAGTGGGGTTTGGAGAATCTAAATTCAGGAGATTTTCGGATTTAACCAAATGTCAGTGACAGAACTTTAATAGATACCTTCTTATCAGACTTAAAAATCTATGTATTGCACTGACTCTACTATGCTATATGGCAAACAAGCAATTCAACGGCAAGCTCAACTATGGCAGCAAACTGCTGCTGTACCACTCAACTCATCAATCTAAAGTGACAAGCATGTTTTACTTGTGGCCCCATTCAAATTAGTGATGCCAGTGCAGGTTTCCATCAGCGGTTAAAGGAAAACATCTGCTGTGGCATTGATTTGGATGACAATTTAAATGTAAACAAAGCAATGCAGCCGCAGCTTTCATCTCTGATATTTGATGATCATTTTCCTTTTATATTCAGTAAGCTAAATCAAACCACCAAAACTATGTGTGTATATTTTTTATCAAGGTTATTCACTGACACTGTTCTATATTGATGCTTTCTCATCATCCCCAAAAGCCTGTATGTCCTGAGTCCATGAAAGATGCATAATATTCTTAAAAGCATTCCAGTTTGATACGTTAAACATACCTCTCTCAGTCCAGGTCAGCCATGATAATGATACTCAAGAAGAGAAGTGCTAAAATCCAAGACTCTGTTCCTGCTCTGCTCTGATGGTTTCATGAAGACGTGGGTTCAGTTCTTCCATTCACCATTTGCAGATACTGAAGCCTGAGCTGCTGTGTTTGTAAAGTCAATTAAATTGACCTTTCAATTGTGATTGTTAAAATCTTTTCAGTATAAAGTTTGTGAAGTTGTCGCTTGTCCAACATAGCAATTTCCAAAAGAAAAAGTTTTACTTTTGTATGTATATTTCTAAGTGGATGCAACCATTGCTTTGCATATAGCAAAGGTTCACCCTTCCACTATGTCACTGAAGAAAGACTACAGCCATTTGGCAGTCAAGTAGACATTAACGCAAATGTAATGCAGGAGTTGGATCTTGTGATAATGTAGCTGCCAAAATCTAACATAGAATGATAGTTGGAAATGAAACGGTACAGTATAGAAGCATTCAGTATTTAAAATGAGGGGTTTCACAAATATTCAGTCAACCATCAAACCACGCCTTTTTTGCTAGTATTTCCAGTCTTGATGCAGTAGTGGATCATTATGGTACGTGGTCTGAAATGGGGATAAGCATAAAACCTGCTTCCAGCATAAAGGATGTATGCTCTCCTTATAGAAGCTTTATTAACTCTTTACCACTATATTTTTAATACATGTAACTTACGTTGTTTTCTTTGTGTTTTTCTTGGCTAGAACAATCTGATTTTTTGGAGGGAAATTAGTCATGCTCTCATTTCATAGAGATGATAATTACTTTGATATTTTGTTTATTTCATCATCTTTTGTAGGGGTTTTATCAAACAGTATACCTCATGTTGGTAACTTGTTGATATGATTCTGATCAGGTTCTTGATACTGCACATTTTTGTAATAAGTAGAACATCTATATGTAAGCATCCCGTTTTGTGAGCCAAGAGAGGACAGGACTGACTGTTTCATTTTACCTCAGTGAGTCAGTTTTTACTCATTACAGGGGCCTGGATGGTCCAGTCTAGTTGTCAAAGGGTCGGGGGAAATAATTGAAATTGACTTTTACATTGCTATTTTGCAATACTAGTTATTACTAAGCTTTGTAAAGAGTTTAAAGCATGGGCTCATTCACGTAGTACTCATGCTTTAAACAAAAAGCATAGAGATAAAAACAAACACTTTTTGATACAGCAAACAAATACAAATACCAGGCAGAACCCAGACGACTGAAGTGCTAAGCAGGGAGAAGGGCTAAAGGGACATCTTCCCCAGGCAAGTCATACCTCTCAGTGCAGACAGCCATTTCAAAAAAATAATTGTCTCTTCTCTACTCAGGTGCCCCATCTTTGCATTAAATTGTAGAGGATCATGCCAGCATATTCGACTCAGATACATGTCATTTGTTGTCAAGCAAGGTCTCATTTTTAGCTTTTTGAAAGTAATCAAGGAAACCCTTATGCATACATGATATATTGTTTTGTACAAAATCGCTCAGTGTAATTCTGTCTCTCTGGCTTTTTTCTGTACATTCTGGTGCTTCAATGGTGAGCTGCTTTGTCCAGTGATGTCACATTGTTGTGCATTAGTTGTGCGACTTCTTCGCTAGTTTTTTGTGTACCAGCTCAGTCGTGTTTTCAGAATGTGTAAGCTGAGACTCGGACTCTGTTTTGCAGGTACTCAGACACCTTTGCAATCATTGTTTGCTGAACCAGAATGCATCCATGTCATAAAGCTCTACTGTAGGAGCAAATTGTAGGAGCACTTAATAGATTAGTACTTCTTCTTGGGCCATAAGCAGCTTTGGATTGTCATCTTTACATATCTAGAAGTGCAATTTTCTTAGTCAGTAAAACGACAGATGGAGATGGTGTTAGTCACGGTGGCTGTAGTAATGATTTGTGATAGAAACATTTCTTGTTCAGCAGTATCATCACAGGATAGGTAGTACTTGTGGTTTGTAGAAAAAATTCCACTATGTTACCATATTTGAAAATGTCAAAACTCATAGCAACTCTCAAGTTGTCTGTTGAAACTACTCTTCTGTAAATAAACATCAAAGAAAGAAGAAAGCAAGGCTAAGTGTGATTTTTAATTCTTCACTTGATAATTATCTACTGCAGATAATCGTCTTTGAATATTGTCATTTATCACTTGAAAGAATCAATAATATACTATAAATTAAAAAATACAGGAATGGGAGAAACTCAATTAAATTATTTTCTTAAAGTTACTACCCCAGTTACACAACATATAATGTCCTTAGGGCCCAGGCTACACATTAAATAATTCCTGCATAGTAATAGCTGGTCCAGCTTCCCTTTGGGCACACTCGTCAGCCAGTTTACATGCCCTCAGTTGTTTTCTGCCCCACCCTTTTCACTCCAGCAGAGAATAATCAGTCAGTCTTAAAGATGTTGTTCTTCTATTAACCACCAGAGGGCAGTGTGATCCTTTCCATTGACTCTTGATAAGAAGCACTGTAACTTGGTACCACTCCCATTTGGAGAGATTAATGCCTGAGTTTTGGACCTCATGTGCTGTACTGACTTCATACCTGCCTTGGCTGCAGGATTTTTTTAATTTACAGATATAGTATATTCCTTACCTCCTCATTACTATTCAACACCTCAAGCACCGATTTCCCCTCAAAAAAAGGTGTGAGAAATATATGTGAATGTGTATACATTTGTGTCCGCTTGTCAGTCTGTCTATGCTTCTGTCTGGGTGTGCATGCTTGTGTGTTTGCGTTTGCACAATGGGGTGGTGGGGTCTGAGTGTGTTTGCGTGTGCACAGGGTAGTCAGACAGACTGACACAGGATAGACAGTTGATGGAGATAAGAGGGTGAAATGAGGGCACTGAGCTAAGACAGGATCAGTGAGGTGACATCACGTGGCAGAATCCCCAGAGAAGTTAGATAAAAGATCTCGCTGAGCGACAGAGGGCTCGGGCTCACTATCTTCAGCCACTCATCACCGTTAATCAGAGGGCCAGGCTCCTCTGCAGAACTCTGAGAGAGGGAACATATGCACTAGACAAATGAAAACACGCATTGCATGCATTCATTCTCATATTTTATTGCACTCACCAATGCACCTGTCTGAATGTGTAACGTGTATTGTTAAAGTGTGCAGTGTGTGTCCGTCCGCCAGCAGCTGAGTGGTCTCTGGGCTAGTTCAGCATGCCTCATATTTCATCGGAGAAGCAGGCAAGAGGAGTTCAGCGCTTCAGGTGAGGGCTGGACTCATGAGGTACAGTACAACTCACTGCTTGCGGGGAAATGCACAAAGCTCTTGAATCAGTCCAGTCATTATGACTCTGCCTGCTTCTGCTATGGTTGTAGTGTACAGTACTACTCCAGTCCCCACATTGAGCCTTAGTTCTGCATGTTTACTGAACTCTATGTGCTCTCTGACAGTTCAAAGCGTACAGTAAGACCCCCTGGGTTTGCAAGTATCTGTACATCTTTACATTTTTTTGTGCTAGCTTCGCTCTCTTTCTCTGCATTCATTTGACTATTCTCTGAAATAACTATGATGAAGCAATGGTACTTACAGGTAAGACATTTTTCTCAACGTCTGCTATACTGTGGGTTGTAACCTGCCATTCAAATATTCCCCAAACTAAGAAGCGACAGCCTGAGGAGAACGAGAATGAAGGAGGATGAAGCAGAGGATAAATGAATGAAGTAAGGGAGGTAGCGGGGGATTTGAGAGGGAAATGAATGAGAGGAAAGTCACCTGCTTTATTTGGACTACATATCTCTGGAATCATATTAAATCCTGTGTGCTTTACAATAAGCTTTAAAATACCCTATAAAGTAGCTGTAAAAGGTGAGCTCACAGGGGCATGGCTGTCAGAGAAACCAGGGAGCTGTCAGTGATGGCTGTGGACTTCTTCTCTCCCCTGGGTTCTGTGGGGCGCTCTCCATTCACTGTTGGCTGGACACCATTGGATCCCAGAGGGGGAACAGCTTTAAAACTCACTGTATACCAATTTTCTATACTGAAACCTTGGGCAAAGTGTGACACTGTTATTTGAAGTGAATAAATGGTGCATCCTTGTTCCCTTTTCCAGACAAGTGAAAGGATGCGATGAAGAAGCTTCATTATGTTACAAAGATACAAGTGCCAATGTTGGATTTGTAACATCATAAAGTCTTATCCTTCATTTTCTCTCTCCTACTTCAGTCCAAACCACACAGGTCCATGGCTGATAAGGGAATGTCTTGAATCTGACTGACAGCATGCCTGTCTCCCTGGCTTTACCTAGGGCCAACAGTGAGTTGATCCAACTATAGTTGTGAGCCAACCATGGCAATGAAAACCTTTAGCTTTGGGCAATGCATGTGGATTTAAGCCTGCATGGTGCCTGCCAGTTAGGGCCGGCTCAGAGTAAAGTGCTGGCTCCTGGCCATCAGTCATCCAACAAGGGTTTTCGTGCCCTTACATTATGTCCAACTCTGACCTGATGACAAAGCTGCAGGAGCTTGAATCTCTGCGTACACAACACTAGGCCTGGCAGAGTCATATCAACACACAGGTTATCTAAACTCAAGGGATATAATTCTACCTGTGTTGCCTTCAGCAACAGCAGTGACAGCCAACTTTATGGGGCTAACTGTCTCTGAAATATGGGACTTGCATTGGTGTTTATGACGTGAATGCAATGCTCGTTGCATTTCCCCCTGCTTTTGTTGTTGGCTTTGCTGCGTAAAGGAAGAGGTAATGCAACAGAATGCTACAGAAATAACCTGGGTTTTTTCATTGCCAATGACAAAAAGTCATAATAAAATTCCTTTGAGAAAGCAAAAGCATTTATGGGCATGTGTTGCATCCAGTGATAATAACCTCAATGCTTAAAACTCACAATAAAAAAAAACTGATTAGATTTCATTCACAAACTGAGCCTTCAATCCATTATGAGTGAATGATTTCCATAGTATGTCCACTATATCTCATTATAGGAATCAAACTTTGCTAAATTGTGATAATAACGTGCAGATTTTTTATTATTTTAGGCTGGATTTTCTCTCTTGACGAGAATCCATTTTAAACACATCCATGTGCACAGTTTGGAGCACCATGCAACACAACACAACACACTATCCCCTCAGCATGTGTCGAAAATTACAAAACAATGACTGTAGTTCTGCATCCTAAACAGAGATGTGGTGAGAATGAGTCATTATTTGTAGAGGTTTGTGTAGTACAAAGCTGGCTGCTGTCTGTGGCAGTGTTTGGTAGTGCAATAATGCTAGCTGGGCCTGATGCAGAAGACTTATTTCCACATCAGTGAATGATACAAACTGAATCTCAGTGGGCTGGGTGACCCACTTTTCAGCTCTCCAAGTCTATGTAAGCGTTGTGCCCTGCACATCACACAGCACTCGGCCGTTATCTAGATTCACTCACATGTTTCTGCCAGCTTACTGTGGCCAAAGGGAAACAGCAAGGCAAGCAAGCCATTAACATTGTATCATAAAGAGCACCAAGAATGGCAATAAAAATAATTTGTTGTAGAACTTATATATGCTTTAGTTTTACCATCACAGCTCTGATTAAGAAGCTTTGTAAGTATTGTAGACTGAATTTAAAAATAAATTGGTCACGCCATGTCATTCTATTTCTATTCTATTCTATTCTGCACATGAACTATTTAAAAAGTGATTTACAAAGTAGTAGGAAAAACAAGGAACAGTTTGGTGTAACTGGTAGCAGGCAGAATATGAACAGGTAAACACTCAAACAAAAACTAGAAACTGGAAGGCTACAGCAGCAAAACACAAGTGGTCTAATACAGTGTGAGGCAATAGTGTCAATCCACAGCACATTTAATCATTAAAATCAAGCAAATTTAACATATTGCCATTCTGCCATCATTGAGATGAAAGAAAGGGTTCCCATTTTTTTCAAGTCTGTTTTTAAATAATGCATATTTATATAACAGTTTTAAGTCACTGAAATTATTCCTAAGTCCATACTGACCCTGAAATGATCCTCCTCTAACGTGAGTCGAGGAGGACAAAATATTTCAGGGCCAGTAAAGAGAGAGGGAATGACTACAGCCACCAGTTAGTCTTTCAATGTACACTAGAAATGGGCATTTGAGTGTTGTTTTAATAAACACTGCGTTACCTATTGAAAAGTTTTTATCATAACCTGGGTCTCCATACCCTACCTGCTTGGAAATCAGAGATGCAAATACTATAGTATCTCCATGGTTTAAAATCCAGCTTTTGTATTTACTAATAAATAAAATAAATACAAATGCTGGTCAAAAGAAGCTAGCGTTTAATACTTCATATTTTTTTGTTGCTATTTTTAATATAATAATAACCTTCATCTTCCCATAGTCCTTTATTTAGCTGAACCTTTCTCAGGTCTTATAAACAAATATAAAAAAGTACTGATATGCATCATGTACTTTCGAAATAAATTGGCTGTTTGAGTTATGTCCATTATCAGACACTGCTGATTAAGAGGAAGAAGTCGGGTGACATAGTATAAAGAGGGAAAAAGTCTATTTAGGGAGGGGGTCAGGAGTCAAAGAAATAGTACTTTCAACCAAGGGATCACTGTTTGTGTCCTGTCTAAAACCAAAAGTCCACATGTCCACACATAATCTTTTCCTGAACCTAACCAAGTAGCTCTGTTGCATAAACACAATCAAGTAGTTCCATTTCACAACGTTAACCACATGTTTAAAACTGCAACTGTTTTTGCAACGTTAAATAGATGATATATTTAATTTATAATTATCAGTTAAAATGTTTAAATGGCAAATGTTTACAGTCAAAGATGGAAGCATTCCAAGAAAGAAAAAGTGCCACAATGAATAGAACTTAGAGCAAGACTCTATTTAGAACATTCTATGACATCACAGAGAGATGGAATGTGTCTGTGATGTGACTCACATATGTGGAGCTCAGTTCAGATCACACATTCATTAAAAGCAACTTTACAGTAGGAGAGAGTACTTCCAGAGACACTTCAACTTCACAGTGAGAAAGATAACTTTCAAAAAGACTTAAAGATGAAATTCCAGAGTTTTTATCAGTATGGACTGAAGAGTTTGGTGGAGTGTATTTCCAGAGCGACACTCCTCTCACAACCTGAGGACATCCCACACTTTTTACAACAGTATTTGTCTGAGCTGATCAGTTTCAAGAGCTGTCATCCTGACACTGATCCCAAGGTTGTTTCTTTCCACTACCAACAGATGTGGGGTAAGCTATTGTTTAAATTTATAAAATATGATATTTTAAGTAATCATTTTTGATGTGCCAGCTAATGCAATCAGATCCTTTCCTCATTAAACACCTGTGATAAAGATAAAGGAAAGTCAAATGATCAAGTAAACCCTACTCAACTGTCAAACTTATCAAAAATGCTTCATCAGTTTTAATCCAGCGCTAGTTTAGTCTAAGTATTGAAACAAACTCAAAAGGCTTTAATTAGAATTTCAGTCATAATTGGGACATCACTAAATTTTTTTAAAGATGAATACATTTTTTCACCACTTTTTTACTAGGGACATGTTTTAGAAAAGATGTAGTATATTCTAATCAGGGATGCATCGATACCTATAACAGTATTGGGAAACGGATCCGATACTGTGTTCATGTAGTCGTACAAGTACTAGTCAAACACTACTCCGATGTTAGCTGTGTGTCTGCAAGGTATTGCAAGCCCTGCGAAACTTTAGCGAGTGTCTGGTCAAGAGAGAGCGTGTGTGATGAGGAATATGAAGTTATCAACAACAAGTACAGCTGTAAACATAGCAATGCGTTGTGTATAAGGTTTATTTGTCTGTGAATCAATGCTACAACTCCTCAATACCCGTGACTGAAGCTTAGATCCCATATGTTGCTTATCTTTTTACTCCACTACATTTAGTTAACTGACAGCCTAAGTTACAAGTAACTTCTAAGATTACAATTTTTCATTCCCATCTTGTCCAGTGAAAACTATGTATGTCCAAATTTGGAGATTAAAATTAAGCAGGATTACAAATATTTTAAACATTAAAGCCAGTTAAATCAATTATTAAATTGTCTTATTTAGGAACTTTTTTTTTTTCACTTTAGTTTTTATTTTGTTTTCACAACTGTACATTCTTGTCAATATACAAAATGTTTACCAGAGTGTAAACCGATAAAGAAAGACTAAAATAAAAAGAAGCAAACAAACAAAACCAAACATGATAGCCACAAGAATAAATTAAGACATTTCTCTAGGCCACCTCTTTGCAAACAGATCCTCCCTCAAACTTAACACACAAGTCAATCTTTCCATTGTCCTTATTTCCTGTATGACATCAAACCATTGATCCTGCTTAGTAGAATCAGGTTTAAACCAACTTCTAGTGATGGTCTATTTAAGAACTACAATACAAGTTTGACAGTAATCAGTGTTGAGTAGCCTACTGTTGGTGAGGTTTACATTGTTTTGAGACTTGCTCAATTTAAACTTTTTTTTGAAAAGTAAATAAATGTAATAAGTAACAATACTTTAATGAAGTAATAAATAAATTGAAATATAAAATTGAAAAAAAGGAAAAAAGTGGAATTGTTTCATCACTTGCCCTAATATTATGTATTTTTAAATTGCCTTTTCCAGAGAATAATTTCCTAAGAACAACAGAGACTCCACTCACCACGATCGAGACATCACAACATGTTCCATTTCAGTCCGAGTTGGAAGGGACCATGACGAAGCTCTTCTCAGAAGCAGCTAAAAATCAACCATTGACATCCAATGACCCCAGTAAGCCCGCTAGACTTCCGACTTCCCCAATACCAGCTGTGAAACCCATAGTTAGTCTCCCACCCAATCCTCATGAGAAAACCAGAGGTAGCCCCGTATCTGGTAAGGATGTGTCCCCTAAATCGAGAAATGAGTCACCAATGGGCAAGAAGATACCAGAAAGACCCCAGCAGACAACACATCCTACAAAATCAGCAGCTAAAACTCAACCATTGACATCCAATGACCCCAGTAAGCCCTCTAAACTTCCGACTTCCCCAATACCAGCTGTGCCACCCATAGTTTCTCTCCCACCCATAGTTATTCTCCCACCCAATCCTCATGAGAAAACCAGAGGTAGCCCCGTATCTGGTAAGGATGTGTCCCCTAAATCCAGGAATGAGTCACCACTGGGCAAGAAGACACGAGAAAGACCCCAGCAGACAACATATCCTACAAAATCAGCAGCTAAAACTCAACCATTGACATCCAATGACCCCAGTAAGCCCTCTAAACTTCCGACTTCCCCAATACCAGCTGTGCCACCCATAGTTGGTCTCCCACCCAATCCTCATGAGAAAACCAGAGGTAGCCCCGTATCTGGTAAGGATGTGTCCCCTAAATCCAGGAATGAGTCACCAATGGGCAAGAAGACACGAGAAAGACCCCAGCAGACAACATATCCTACAAAATCAGCAGCTAAAACTCAACCATTGACATCCAATGACCCCAGTAAGCCCTCTAAACTTCCGACTTCCCCAATACCAGCTGTGCCACCCATAGTTAGTCTCCCACCCAATCCTCATGAGAAAACCAGAGGTAGCCCCGTATCTGGTAAGGATGTGTCCCCTAAATCGAGAAATGAGTCACCAATGGGCAAGAAGACACCAGAAAGACCCCAGCAGACAACACATCCTACAAAATCAGCAGCTAAAACTCAACCATTGACATCCAATGACCCCAGTAAGCCCTCTAAACTTCCGACTTCCCCAATACCAGCTGTGCCACCCATAGTTTCTCTCCCACCCATAGTTATTCTCCCACCCAATCCTCATGAGAAAACCAGAGGTAGCCCCGTATTTGGTAAGGATGTGTCCCCTAAATCCAGGAATGAGTCACCACTGGGCAAGAAGACACGAGAAAGACCCCAGCAGACAACATATCCTACAAAATCAGCAGCTAAAACTCAACCATTGACATCCAATGACCCCAGTAAGCCCTCTAAACTTCCGACTTCCCCAATACCAGCTGTGCCACCCATAGTTTCTCTCCCACCCATAGTTATTCTCCCACCCAATCCTCATGAGAAAACCAGAGGTAGCCCCGTATTTGGTAAGGATGTGTCCCCTAAATCCAGGAATGAGTCACCACTGGGCAAGAAGACACGAGAAAGACCCCAGCAGACAACATATCCTACAAAATCAGCAGCTAAAACTCAACCATTGACATCCAATGACCCCAGTAAGCCCTCTAAACTTCCGAATTCCCCAATACCAGCTGTGCCACCCATAGTTAGTCTCCCACCCAATCCTCATGAGAAAACCAGAGGTAGCCCCGTATCTGGTAAGGATGTGTCCCCTAAATCCAGGAATGAGTCACCAATGGGCAAGAAGACACGAGAAAGACCCCAGCAGACAACACATCCTACAAAATCAGCAGCTAAAACTCAACCATTGACATCCAATGACCCCAGTAAGCCCTCTAAACTTCCGACTTCCCCAATACCAGCTGTGCCACCCATAGTTAGTCTCCCACCCAATCCTCATGAGAAAACCAGAGGTAGCCCCGTATCTGGTAAGGATGTGTCCCCTAAATCCAGGAATGAGTCACCAATGGGCAAGAAGACACCAGAAAGACCCCAGCAGACAACACATCCTACAAAATCAGCAGATAAAACTCAACCATTGACATCCAATGACCCCAGTAAGCCCTCTAAACTTCTGACTTCCCCAATACCAGCTGTGCCACCCATAGTTTCTCTCCCACCCATAGTTTCTCTCCCACCCAATCCTCATGAGAAAACCAGAGGTAGCCCCGTATCTGGTAAGGATGTGTCCCCTAAATCCAGAAATGAGTCACCAATGGGCAAGAAGACACCAGAAACACCCCAGCAGACAACACATCCTACAAAATCAGCAGCTAAAACTCAACCATTGACATCCAATGACCCCAGTAAGCCCTCTAAACTTCCGACTTCCCCAATACCAGCTGTGCCACCCATAGTTTCTCTCCCACCCATAGTTATTCTCCCACCCAATCCTCATGAGAAAACCAGAGGTAGCCCCGTATCTGGTAAGGATGTGTCCCCTAAATCCAGGAATGAGTCTCCAATGGGCAAGAAGACACGAGAAAGACCCCAGCAGACAACATATCCTACAAAATCAGCAGCTAAAACTCAACCATTGACATCCAATGACCCCAGTAAGCCCTCTAAACTTCCGACTTCCCCAATACCAGCTGTGCCACCCATAGTTAGTCTCCCACCCAATCCTCATGAGAAAACCAGAGGTAGACCGGTATCTGGTCAGGATGTGTCCCCTAAATCCAGGAATGAGTCACCAATGGGCAAGAAGACACCAGAAAGACCCCAGCAGACAACACATCCTACAAAATCAGCAGCTAAAACTCAACCATTGACATCCAATGACCCCAGTAAGCCCTCTAAACTTCCGACTTCCCCAATACCAGCTGTGCCACCCATAGTTTCTCTCCCACCCATAGTTATTCTCCCACCCAATCCTCATGAGAAAACCAGAGGTAGCCCCGTATCTGGTAAGGATGTGTCCCCTAAATCCAGGAATGAGTCACCAATGGGCAAGAAGACACGAGAAAGACCCCAGCAGACAACATATCCTACAAAATCAGCAGCTAAAACTCAACCATTGACATCAAATGACCCCAGTAAGCCCTCTAAACTTCCGACTTCCCCAATACCAGCTGTGCCACCCATAGTTAGTCTCCCACCCAATCCTCATGAGAAAACCAGAGGTAGACCGGTATCTGGTCAGGATGTGTCCCCTAAATCCAGGAATGAGTCACCAATGGGCAAGAAGACACCAGAAAGACCCCAGCAGACAACACATCCTACAAAATCAGCAGCTAAAACTCAACCATTGACATCCAATGACCCCAGTAAGCCCTCTAAACTTCCGACTTCCCCAATACCAGCTGTGCCACCCATAGTTTCTCTCCCACCCAATCCTCATGAGAAAACCAGAGGTAGCCCCGTATCTGGTAAGGATGTGTCCCCTAAATCCAGGAATGAGTCACCAATGGGCAAGAAGACACCAGAAAGGCCCCAGCAGACAACACGTCCTAAAAAATCAGCAGCTAAAAATTTACCATTGACATCCAATGACCTCAGTAAGCCCTCTAAACTTCCGACTTCCCCAATACGAGCTGTGCCACCCATAGTTTCTCTCCCACCCAATCCTCATGAGAAAACCAGAGGTAGCCCCGTATCTGGTAAGGATGTGTCCCCTAAATCCAGGAATGAGTCACCAATGGGCAAGAAGACACCAGAAAGGCCCCAGCAGACAACACGTCCTAAAAAATCAGCAGCTAAAAATTTACCATTGACATCCAATGACCTCAGTAAGCCCTCTAAACTTCCGACTTCCCCAATACCAGCTGTGCCACCCATAGTTTCTCTCCCACCCAATCCTCATGAGAAAACCAGAGGTAGCCCCGTATCTGGTAAGGATGTGTCCCCTAAATCCAGGAATGAGTCACCAATGGGCAAGAAGACACCAGAAAGGCCCCAGCAGACAACACGTCCTAAAAAATCAGCAGCTAAAAATTTACCATTGACATCCAATGACCTCAGTAAGCCCTCTAAACTTCCGACTTCCCCAATACCAGCTGTGCCACCCATAGTTTCTCTCCCACCCAATCCTCATGAGAAAACCAGAGGTAGTCCCGTATCTGGTAAGGATGTGTCCCCTAAATCCAGGAATGAGTCACCAATGGGCAAGAAGACACCAGAAAGATCCCAGCAGACAACACGTCCTAAAACATCAGCAGCTAAAAATCAACCATTGACATCCAATGACCCCAGTAAGCCCTCTAAACTTCCGACTTCCCCAATACCAGCTGTGCCACCCATAGTTAGTCTCCCACCCAATCCTCATGAGAAAACCAGAGGTAGACTGGTATCTGGTAAGGATATGTCCCCTAAATCCAGGAATGAGTCACCAATGGGCAAGAAGACACCAGAAAGACCCCAGCAGACAACACGTCCTAAAAAATCAGCACCTAAGGATAAACCATTGACATCCAATGACCCCAGTAAGCCCTCTAAACTTCCAACTTCCCCAATACCAGCTGTACCACCCATAGTTATTCTCCCACATATTCCGCAGAAAACCAGAGGTAGCCCCGTATCTGGTAAGGATGTGTCCCCTAGATCCAGGAAAAAGTCAACAATGGGCATGGGGAGGATGCCAGAAAAGGAGAGAAGCAGTTCTTCAGAAAGCATAGCACTGAGGTATAAAAAGGCAAAACCAAAAGATAAAGAAGTAAGTATACCAAATAAAAGACAACCCCAAGGACAAAAGGAACCAAAATGGGACCCTACAGCAAGACCTAAGACACAGATGGAGGAGGAGCAAGGGAAGCAGTGGAATCAGTCACCCTTATTACCTGAGAGGCCCAGAAGGGCGAGGTTTCCGGGTGCAGCCTTCCCTCCCCACACATTCCCTCATTTTAACCATACTTCCCAAATCATAAGATACAAACGTTTGCGTATAAGTTCCTCACTTTTAGGCCATGGTGATCCTGAGTAAGTAGTAGTTAAATCATTTGAGTTTACAATGGCTTCTTAAAAATATATGAAACATTAGTTAGTTTAAAGATTAAAAATTAAAATTAAAATTAAAATTAAAAATTAAAATTTAAAAATAAAATTAAAATTAAAATTAAAATTAAAATTAAAATTAAAATTAAAATTAAAATTAAAAATTAAACAGTTAAAATTAAAAATTAAAAATTAAAAATTAAAAATTAAGAACATTAAAATTAAACAGTTAAAATTAAAATTAAAATTAAAGAAAATAATATTAAACAGTTAAAATTAAAATTAAAAAAATAAAATTAAACAGTTAAAATTTAAATTAAAATTTAAAAAATGAAACAGTTAAAATTAAAATTAAAATAATTAAAATTAAAATAATTAAAATTAAACAGTTAAAATTAAAATTAAAAGAATTAAAATTAAAAACATTTAAAAAAAACATTTAAATTTAAATTAAAAACATTTAAATTTAAATTTAAATTTAAATTTAAAAAATGAAACAGTTAAAATTAAAATTAAAAGAATGAAACTTAAAAGAATTAAAATTAAACAGTTAAAATTAAAATTAAAATTAGAAAATTGAAAATTAAACAGTTACAATTAAAATTAAAATTAAAATTAAAAAAAAATGTAATTAAACAATTAAAATTAAAATTAAAATTAAAATAATTAAAATTAAAAGTTAAAATTAAAATTAAAAGAATTAAAATTAAACAGTTAAAATTAAAAAGAAAATTGAAAATTAAACAGTTAGAATTAAAATTAAAAGAATGAAAATTAAAAAAATTAAAATTAAACAGTTAAAATTAAAATTAAAATTAAAAGAATTAAAATTAAAATTAAAAATAAAAAATTAAAATTAAACAATTAAAATTAAAATTAAAATTAAAAACATTAAAATTAAAAAATTAAAAAATTAAAAAATTTAAATTTAAATTTAAATTTAAATTTAAAAAATGAAACAGTTAAAATTAAAATTAAAAGAATGAAACTTAAAAGAATTAAAATTAAACAGTTAAAATTAAAATTAAAATTAGAAAATTGAAAATTAAACAGTTACAATTAAAATTAAAATTAAAAATTAAAAAAAATGTAATTAAACAATTAAAATTAAAATTAAAATTAAAATAATTAAAATTAAACAGTTAAAATTAAAATTAAAAGAATTAAAATTAAACAGTTAAAATTAAAATTAAAATTAGAAAATTGAAAATTAAACAGTTAGAATTAAAATTAAAAGAATGAAAATTAAAATAATTAAAATTAAACAGTTAAAATTAAAATTAAAATTAGAAAATTGAAAATTAAACAGTTAGAATTAAAATTAAAATTAAAAATAAAAAAAAATGAAATTAAACAATTAAAATTAAAATTAAAATTAAAACAAAATTAAAATTAAAATTAAAATTAAAATTAAAATTAAAATTAAAATTAAAATGTAATCCTAACATGGTCTGCAAACTACAATTAGCCAATGGATCGGATCTTACAGGATGTAACTATTTCTGTGACCTCATGTGTATTCTTTGAAGGCAGTTGAGACTGTCCAACTGCTGCTTCTGCCTGATCTCGTCTACTTGCCAGGTAAGGTGCAGCTCAACTCAAAAGGAGCCTATTGCCTACAATCTGATTGGCAACTTGAGACGTAAGAACAGAGTAGGAGTTGAGAGATGACGTCAATGAACAGATTTTTTCAAAAGTAGCAAGTCTACACTCAGTTAACAGCATATTTTTTACTAATTAAAAGATAAATCATCATCAGACTGTATAAAAAAAAATCATGCCTTGCCTGTTTTGATATATGAAATACAAAAACATCTTAACAGCATAAAAACAGCTCCTTAGTGCGATCTGCAATGCACTTATCTAGTCTGGTTTACACTACTAATACAAAATGACTGTCAGGGTGAAGGACTATATATCTTGGCTTACTGAGGGCTTATTACTCATGGCCAGGGTCCATGTGTAGCCTCCACCTTGTTATGTTTACGCCATAGGATCTCAATATGGTAAATTTCAGATGCATTGCTTGTACTGCACCATTCTGCATCCCTACGTTGTATTTGAGATGTAAGAGAACTTAGAAAATCTTCAGGAGTCAATTCAATTTCATCTAATTCAGAAGGAGTTATATGCGTTTTTTTTTCTATTGGGTCGAACCAGGGAGCATCTACAAAGCAAAAAAAATGGTTGAGTTCAGGCTTTTCAAAGTTTCAGTTTTCAAGCTATCTTATAGCAGCTGAGCCTCACCAAGAACCTGACTAGCTCTTGCAAAGGGACTGTTTGGAGGGCCTCTGGGGAGAGAGGGAAATTCATATCATGTCATGTGTCATGTGAAGACATTTTTTCTCTGCCATGTGTGTGTTAATTGGGACTGCAGTTTATTGCTAATCAGCATGCACCAGTATCCTCTGTCTTAGGAGATATCAACAACAGTACTCTAAATGTTTTGTTGAAGGAATTTTTTGACAAATCAAAAGCAATCAAATCTGAGCACAGATTGAACCAAGACTTAAGACTCTGAACAATTGACATTTTCATGGTATATGATACTATGATATTTTGTGTTTGACATACTATATTTTCAAATTTTTTAGGGGTTGTTATGGCATACTGTACTATGACTATTTGTGTGAATGTTTCCTGGTGTACTAAACTATGACATACTTTATGACATTTTCTATGACTTTCTGCAGGTTGACTTTTATGACAAATGTTATATTGACTTTTTTATGACTTTTTTAAGAAATACTTTTATAACATGCAATACTCTGGATTTTTAGGACACACTATACCGTGACCTTTTTATGTATTTCTTTATGGCATACTACAATACTGTGACGTGCTATGTGACACTTTTTATGAGATGCTTTACTACGATTCTTTCAAGACTTTTCTATGACATACTGTACTATAAAATTGGTATGAGTTTTTTATAACTTCCTTAACTATGCCTTTTGTGACATTCTATACTATGACCTTTTATGATTTTGTTATGGCATGCTATTCTATTACTTTTACTGACATGTTTTGACAAACAATTTTTATGTAATACTGTACTTTTTTATGAAAATCACTTTTGTTGACCTCCTATTTAATGACTTCTATCCTATTCATTTCCGTAACATACTATATGATGACTTTATTGTTTATTTTTTGTCACACTATTATACTATGACTTTTTGATGACTTTTTTTGACTTGCTATACTATGATATTTTTGTAGCTTTTATCGGCATGCAATACTATGACATTTTTTTTTCCTTTTTTCTGACTATTTGGACATGCTTTACGATTACTTTTTTTTCCCGAACATATTATACTCAGACTTTTTTTATTCCTATTTTTTGCCATGCTATACTATGACTTTTAAATTACGTTTTTAAGCCTGCTATACCGAGACTTTTTATAACTGTGTTATTACTTTTTTCAGCATGCTGTACTATGGCTTTTTCTGACATACTATTCTAAGACCTTTTTATTACTTTTTTCGACCTGCTATACTAAAGAACAAAAAAACTGAAATTTAGGGACAGCGTTTCGGTACACAGACCAAGTGACGTTGTCACTTAATATCTCTGAATGCAAGTGAAGAAGACAGTGTGCAGGAGTTGTTTTTTTCTGTATTGTCTACCCTAGGTATTCTCCTACGCACTTGTCTACCTACTGGTGTGGAATAGTTTACCCTTTTCTTGACATGCTATACTATGACATTTTAATGACTTTTTTTGACACACTAAACTGTGACTTTTTTCTGACGTTTTCTTGACATGCTATACTATGACATTTTCTTCACTTTTTCTGATATAGTATAAAATTACTTTTTTAAATGCTATAATATGTATTTTTAATTACTTTTATAACCTACTTCTTTTGAGGTTTCATCGACATGCTATGACCTTTTTCGACAACCTGTACAATGACTTTTTATTACTTTTTTTTGACATGCTATACTGTGACGTTTTCCAACATGCTATACTGTGACGTTTTCCTACATACTATACTGAAACCATTTCATTACTTTTCCAGACATGTTAAACATGACTTTGTCTTTTTTATGATTTTTTTCTGGCGTTTTATTGACATGCTATACTATGACTTTTAAATATTTTCTTTCGACACACAATTTTGTGTCTTCTTTCTGGCATTTTATCGACATGCTATAAGATGACTTATTTCAACATACAATACTATGTTTTCTCCATGTGAACATGGATTTTCTTCAGTTTATTTGGCACTCTCAGTTATTAAATACGATAATATGACAATTTTTATGATGTTTTATTTGATGACTTTTTAATGACATATTGTATTATCACATTTTAAGGAGATACTATAACATTACTTTTTATTACAAACTATACTTTGACCTTTTTTGACAAACTCTTTTATTTGTTATATTATTATTATTATTATTATTATTATTATTATTATTATTATTATTATTATTATTATTATTATTATTATTATTATTATTATTATATATTTTTTTGCTCATATTAGCATGCTATACAATGACTGTTTAGGATATACATTACTATGAGCTTTTTATTTCTTTTTTCAATATGCTATACTAAGACTTTTTAACCAAAGTACTCAATTACTTTTTTTTCAGCATACTTTATAATGACTTTTATGACTTATTTCTTTTTTTTTAATTGTTTGACATTCTTTACTATGACTTTTTGACATTGTATACTATGACTTTTTTGACATACAATACTATGACTTCTTTTTTCCTCTTTTTTGACAGGCTATACTATGACTTTTAATGACTTTTTTTGACAGGCTATACTATGACTTTTAATGACTTTTTTCGACATGCTATACAATGACTTCATTCGATAAACTATCAATTTTTGATTACTTTTTTCAAAATGCTATACTAGGACTTTATTATTACCTTTTTTGGACACACTATAATGTGGGTTTTTCTGATGTTTTATCGTCATGCTATAATTCTTTTATAATTTTTTTTCTTTTTTTTTTTCAACATACAATACTATGACTTCTTTATTCCTCTTTTTTTGACAGGCTATACTATGACTTTTTTCGACGTACAAGATTGTACTATTATATTTCTTTGACATACTATACATTTTATTACATACTATACAAAAACATTTCATAACATACTGTACCATGGCTTTTTTAAACATACTATACTACTTTTGATATACTATTTAATGACATACTATAAAGACTTATGACATTTTTATGACATAGTATATTAAGACTTTCATCACATATCACACTTTGATTTTTTATATACAAAAACATAACCTTTGATAATATACTATACATTACAGTTTATGACATTTTTTGCTGTGATTTTTTATTACTTTTTATGAAATTCTATTATATAAATTGAATGACACATTTAATTCTTTCTAATAGCCCATAGAGAGCAACCCCCCAGTTGTTTTTACAACTTGTACAGATGTCTTTTGAGAAAATTATAGAAAAATGATCTTGCAAACATACGTGGATCATCTCAATCACTAGTTCAACTCTTGTCTGTGTATTTGTACTTAAATCTTTTCACAGGGTTTTAGGTTCAGAAAAGTTAATTGGTATATTTCGGTCGGCTAAAATGGTCATTTTAACATTTGGTTGTACTTAGCTCCATCTTCTTGTGTCACTTCTGGTTGAAAGAAAATCAAAATGTTGACTGTGATTACACAAAGTAGTTGAAGTAGTTTTAATGCAGTTGCCTACATTCATCCCATCCAGTGCTTCAAATAATTCCCATGCCCATGTGACCCTGAATACAAATATTTGAATGTGGAGGACAAAATAATACATTTCTATGGACATGTTCTTTTTGGCTTAGTATATTTTGATTTGTCAAATTAATTTATTACCAATTAATATGGTGGATAATAAATAGCTAAACCGTCATCAGTGAGATTTATTTTGACAGCAGCTCTTCTGAAAGCACAAAAATAGAAGTGTGTAATATCACAGCTTTCCTCTCTTGTGCTCACCTTTTTCAACTGATTGTGGCCTCATTCCAAAGCATTTAATTATTGCACAGCAGTAGCAGCCCCAGCCTAATATAACCAATATCTCTAACGACATTCTAATGGGCCATCACATCACCAGCTGAAAAAAACAAACCACTGGCCATGTTGTCATTAATTATTCACCATAATATTACATTACCTGGCTGGGTTTTATTTTCACAGCGAAAGAGAGGTTGTTTCTTTACACCAATTTTTGAAGGACCCCAAGAGCAGTATACTTGATTTGTATTTCTGCTAGATACTGATGGTTAGGGTGGTGTACTCCCTTTTTGGCTTCAGCTGGGTAACAATACCGCACATGAAATTGTGAGGAGTAACTACGGAATAAGGAATGTCCTGATGATTTAACAGCAATATTTGATCCCTGGCTCGTTGTGTCCTTGAGCAATACATTGAACCAAGGTGCTCCCCGAGCACTTCAAAGGTACCTTAAAAGCTTTAGATGGGTTAAATGCAGAGGTCGAATTTCATGTATGTATTTGAGGATTGTAATAAAGTTGAAGTTTCTAAATAACTCTGATTTCAGGACTCTATAGTAGATAATGATGAGTTACTAGATCAGACTAGAAGATATATTAATGAATCATTAGTTAATGATTGGTATTTATTAACTGACACTCTTTAGAGTAGTTCTGGATTAACAATGAATCACCAACTGAGTGGCACAAAACAACATATTAATGAATCATTATATAATCATTAGTTACTTGTTTTTATGCTCCCTCAAGTAAAGTGGTAAGTAATACAGAGTTGTTATCAGCTATGGTAGTACTTTATGATAATGACCAGAAGCTAGTGAGTTTTTGCTGGGGAATTCATAAATAGTTCCGTCATAACCAGAAATAGCAGGGTCCTCAAAAAAGTTAAATCTCATAATATTCAGACCACTTATATATTATTATTTACATTCAAGTCATTGCTGTAGCATTAGGGGTTCATTAGCCTTAAAAATGTCATAAACAGTGTATGTACCAGTGTAAGTAATCTTAAGATTTGTCCACAGAAAGGCAATCACTCAAAACACAAACTTGTGTGGTATGTATTTTGTGTCAACGGTCAAAACGATACAATTCAACCACCCCGGGAGTGATTAAAAGGCACAGACTTGAGTAAAGACTAAACTGTTCCCCAATACCAGCAGAATATTGTTTCAATCCAGCAAACCATCACATCTCTGGTCCCATTAGTTCCAGGACTCTTTCAGAAAATAAAATGACAGTAAGCTCTATGCTACATTATAATGTACATTTATAATGTAGCTACTCACAGTTGTGTGCACCATATTGTATGGTTCTACTTTTCACAGTTATCGTGAGCATGAATAGCATTTACTGTTGCGGTCACATTTGATTGGTCATTGTTGTTCCATGCTGCCATTGTCACATAATTATCCATATACAATCCCCTTATCCATATACAATCCCTGTATACTCATATCAAACACAAATTTGGTTTAGGCCATATGCCTTTAAAGCACAGCCACATTAAACATAAGCAAATCTGACCCTTTTTTTGCCAACACAAATGTGCAGATGAAACCACCATTCAGCAGCAAGTGCAGTCCATTTTGTTACCAGAGCTTGCTACATTTTAGGACAGTCACTCCCTATTATGCAATTAATATATCCTTTTTATCCACTATACACAGTACCAAACAATATTGATAGATTCTAAATTGGTAAGAGCTAAGCAGCACTGAAATAAAATAAAAATAGATAGAATGAAGGTAAAGAGAGTCTACCTACGCACTTCGCTTAGGGGTAAACAACCAACTATTTGCCTGGATATAACAGTTCACATAGTCATTAATAGACTCACTCCAGTAGACTTTTTTTTATTTGCAAGACTATAGGGACATGAATTGCTAATGTGTTTTGTTCAGTAAGTTAGAATTAGACGAAAATGTGTAATGCGATTTGAAACGCCATCCCAACCTTACAACTTATATGTCAGAACAGCCAGGTCACTCCTGATTTCCATTTATCTTCCATCATTGTAAAATCTGAACCTGGATATGTCTCTGCATCCCTGCTCAATTCCATCACATCAATCTAGCCTCTCTATGCTCTAAGAACATTAAATTGGTCCCAGTTCCACTTAGCTATTCTATTTATTTCCCTTGCACCTTTAACCCAGGAATAATCATTAAACATGGTCAAGACCCACATCTATAAACGCCTCTTTTTCCACTGACTGTGATTTTGCTGATTTAGAAACTGTCTAAAGCATTGTTTCCTTGTGTCTAGATCCCTCCTCTGGAGAGTCGCAAGGAAACCATGCGAGGAGAAAGGACACGAAAAAAATATGTTTTTAGAGAAAGGAGTCGTCCTTTCTTCAGTAGCTGTCAGCTGTCCGTCGGCTTTAACAGCTGACGGAGTTTGTGTCTGCACACATCAGATCCATAATAAAAGTTATTGAGGGAAAATAACAGATCATGAGAAGACAATTCATTCTTTTAAATGAAGGAAGTTTTTCGTGGTGCTTCTGTTGTTCAGACTTACAATGAACATATTTAAACCAAATGGTGAATCAGAAAACAAATAAAATATAAAACTTGAGTTTAATATGTGATCTGTCTTAACTCTGGTATGAAACTCCAGTGATGTTGAGATCAATCAGAGCAGTCCAATCAGCTGCAACGTCCAATCAAATAACTGATGAACAATGAGGGGGCTTGTTGGCCTTTAAAACACTTCCTTGAAAGCTGCTCTCGTGCATCCTTGCTCATGCCTCCTCAGAGATCCCTACTCGCTCCTCAATCCTCGCTCCTTAGAGCAGAAGTAAGAGCTTTGGGATGGCCGTCAATATGGCGGTTGCAGAACAACTTCCGATTCAGATATAAGAACAGTTCATGTGGCTGACACACACTCCGTCAAAGGTCTCTCCAGCTGTTAAAGCCAACTGACAGCTGATCTAGCCACCCATCAAAAACAGACGTCTCTTCACATGATGCTACTGAGGAAAGGACGTTTCATTTCTCTTAAAACATATTTCCTCGTTTCCTTTCTCCTCGCATGGTTTTCTTGCGCAAGTGAGGGAAACGTAGATGCAATTAAGAGACTTGGGATGTACCCTTAGTCTCCATGGTGACATATACTACATGGGGGCAAGCCAGAGTTCATTCAGATCTGAGTTTTCAATAATCTTGCTTCTTGAGGCAATCATGTGAGCTCAACCAGAGATGTGAAAAAAAAGTTGAGACATGAGAGTTAGTAAGGTGTTTAAAGTGGCTGCTGAATTAAAACCTAAGCTATATGATACATATATGTGAGTTGTAAGCTAGGCTACATATTGTCATGCACATTATGAATCTATTTTGCAGGTAGAACTACTCTTTTCCCCCTGACTATGATTTCATAATCCCTATAGTGATCAAATATATTGAAATATCTCCATATTTAGCTATGTTAGATACAATGTAATATGATACAATAAAACCTGGTGATGTAAGGTCACAAACAGTAATGAACAAACAGTATGTTGCCATAACAAAACGAGACTACAGAGATTATAGCCATGCTCGTAGCTCTGTAAGGCTTTATACAAAAAATGTTGTACATCAATCTATATTAAATAGTGGTGATAGGGTTTTTTTGCCCCAATTTAGCATGTGGAAATAGACATGTTGTAAAGGTTAGGATTAATGGCGGGGGATGCTGTAGTGCCACATGTCTATCTAGAGAACCACAGACACATACGCTGTTTGTTGGAAAGCCATTAAAACCCTCTGCAAGGGGACTTTCCTCTGTACGCTGCAGTCTGGACAGAAACAGGGACAGACTGTGGTGACCTAATGTGAAAACTGAGACACAGCCGCCTTCCAACTGCGCAGTGCATCCACGCCTGGTTATTGATGGTCAGAGTGGGAGATGTCGCCGCTAGGAAGTTGTACATCTTAAACTGTCAGAGCTGATATTTGCAGTCTGACAACCTGCCTGAATCCAAAATGTCAAGCTGCAAAAACACAGACCCTCGCACACTCATGTACTCATGCATATACATAGTACACTTAACCCTGTACACGAATATGCACATATGCAAAAAAAAAGAAAATACAGAAAAGCCATCTCACCGTGTGTCACTGAGCAAATTGGCGACTTGCATACAAGTGTGAGAATGAAGTGTGAAAGGTTGTGATATTGTGGTAGTGATTATGATTGATAGCAGAACTGTCATGTGCAACAGCTATGGCTGAGTCCTGGCAAATAAGATTATGTTCCACTAGGCTTCATATGCTTAGTCACATTGGTGGTGGCTTTGTGAGGTAGCACATGCATACAATCATCTCCACACATCTTTAACATTAAACATGTTTGACAGCCCTCGTGCTACACAGAATTGTATGTGACAGTAAAAACATTATAGGCAGGTTGTCCATTATACTGCCTTAACCTATTGTATTGTTACCCAGCTGAAGCCAACTGAAAATAAGCTATTTGTCATATATATTATTCTTTGACAAGAAGGTAAACGATATCAGATCCTCCTTCTCTCAGCCCCCCTCTCCCTGTAGCTCAACCTGGACAAAACCGAGCTACTGTTCCTCCCGGGGAAGGGTTGCCCGCACAGAGACCTGTCCATCACCATTGATGATGCCGTGGTGACGCCAACTCGGACTGTGAGGAATCTGGGTGTGACCCACTGTCGTTCTCAGCAAACATTGCATCGGTCACACGCTCCTGCAGATTCCTCCTCTACAACATCAGGAGGATTTGCCCCTTCCTCACTGACGAGACGGCGCAGGTGCTCATCCAGGCTCTGGTCATCTCTCGCCTGGACTACTGCAACTCACTACTTGCCGGAGCCCCGGCGTCGGCCATCAGACCTCTGGAGCTTGTCCAGAAAGCTGCAGCATGTCTGGTGTTCAATCGTCCCAAGTTCTCTCACACAACTTCCCTTCTCCGTTCTCTACACTGGCTCCCTGTAAGAGCTCGCATCCACTTTAAGACTCTGGTGCTAGCCTACAGGGCAGTGAAAGGAACAGCTCCTTCCTATCTCCAGGCCATGGTCAAGCCCTACACCCCCGCCCGACCACTTCGCTCTGCTGCCTCGGGGCGATTGGTTGCCCCGTCGCTCAGAGGTCCCTGCGGCCGATCCACCCGGTCACAGCTTTTTTCTGTCCTGGCCCCACAGTGGTGGAATGAACTCCCCACTGACATCAGGACAGCAGAGTCGCTGCCCATCTTTCGGCGCAGGCTGAAAACTCACCTCTTCATGAAGTACTACCCTGAGCCTTCCACTTAGCACTTATTGCATTCGTATTAGTTTATTGCACTTATCGTATTCGTATTAGTTTGTAGCACTTATTGTATTCGTAGTAATTTGCTTCTGCACTATACTTTTGCTCTGGTTTATGCTTTTAGATGCTTGTTTAAGAAAGGAGATGCACTTATGACTTCTGGTGACTAGTAGTTCTCTTGAATACCTATGTTGAATACACTTCCTGTAAGTCGGTTTGGATAAAAGCATCTGCTAAATGACTGTAATGTAATGTAATGTAATAAATTGCCGGGAAAAATAGCCAATAAAGCCACTTGCAAAGTCCTTACCTCTTGTCTTAAATAATGAACCAATGTCAGATTGTATTTCTCGTTTCCATATTTCTCCTCATACGTAAATCCAGTCAGCTAGAGAGGTATTTAACAGCTCATTCCTGACTTAAACCATTTAAGCTGCAGTGCAAAAGAGAGAGCCAGAGTTTACCTCTCAGCCAGGCTACAGGTTGGTGAAAGGGGCCCGGAGGCCCAGAGCTGTAATCACACATGAACAGATGGCCTTGCTGGAGGACTCTCCTCCCTCAATCCCTCCTTTGCTGAGACCTGCTACCTGCAGCGCACCAAGCTCTCATGGCCCTCAAAGTGTTGTTGCACATCGATAATGGTCCACAGTAAAAGGGGGGCCGTCAGGTTGGTTTTACAGTTAGAGAGATAGCTGTGTTACCACGATCCATCACTGAAACAGTCAAACCGTCATGCCCTCCGTGGCTAACCATCTTTGGCAGCAAGTAATAAAGCTTTATGTTGTGTTATTGCTCCTATACAGAGGTTTTAATTCCTTAAGAGAAGACATTTCTGCACCTGAATATGTCTCGATTCATGAGATACCTATTGGACATTACATAGAAAGCATTTACTCTCTCTCCCATTTAAATTAAAACTGCATTCATTGACTGCGTCAGTGAGAATAAAAAAATATGGTATATAGTACAGCGTACTTGCCATTTATCAAGAGTGAACTCCCATGAGATAAAAATATCCTGTGTTCTCTCATTGAAATCATGGCCGTGATTTACAACTGAGAAATACAAGTAATGCCTCTGTTTTGTTTTGCTGTGCATCAGTGGCCCAGTGAGGACAGAAACAGAAAATATTCAAGTCAAGCTATTTCTCAGGCAAGGACAATATAGGGGACAAAAACAAAGAACTCTTAAATAATTTATTTACTTGTTAGCTAAAGTTTCATGCAAAGTACCTAGGGGCATCTCACCAATGATTCAGGGGCCCCAGAGCTCCCAAGCAAATAAGAGATTGTAGATATTTACTGTTGCAGGAGCCCAACTGAGCTATTTTCATGGTCCCTGGAATAAGACAGCTCCAGGCTTTAAAATGTAATGATTTGTCAAATCAAAGTGATATACTTGCCAACGAGCGATTTGGTGACCGGATTCTATTTGCAGGCACTTCCTTTTAATCAAAAACTACAAAATGAAACTGTGCGCAGTCAACTGAAAACTACACCCAGACGACTGTATCACATACGGAAATAAATTATGTCTCCCCCTCCCTTGTTGTCATGTGTGTTTGCTATAAAACTGTCAACGAGCAGAAGTGATGCAGCATTGTGTGCGCAAACTACACGCTAACGGTTGGCTGCTCAGTGTCATGGTTCATTTAAACATCTCATCTATCAGTGTCAAAAACGGCAGCTTTGTTGTCAATCGCCATGTCTTATCACCCTGAAATCACACCTTGTGCTTCTAGGGTGGTGCGTCACCTAGTACTCAACAATTATAGCGTCTACTTCTGTGCTTTAATGGTTTGCTCTTACTTCCCTATTGTGGCTGCAGACCTGATTTCTTTCTCTGTTTAACGGCAGGAGGAGGAGCAGGCTCCCTGTGCCCACTGAGACACATAGAGTTGTAATTACAGTCAGCCAGATTGGTTAGGGAGAAATGGCAAGTGTACATGGGGACACAAAACGCGCTCAGTACATCCACATGCAGGTCACACAATGTTATCTTTCTTACAATATATAATGTATTTATGGTACACATAAACACACACACACACACACACAAACACACGCACGCACACACACACACACACACACACACACACACACACACACACACACACACACACACACACACACACACACACACACCTCTAGACACACGGAATGTTTTTTTTAAAGCAGTGAGAGGAGATAAGGAACAGCACTACAGTCCAGTGATGGAGAGGTTAGGAAAGCCATGTGGAGATGAAGTGGCGCGGATACCTGGACAACTTGTCACAGTGATACTGGACAGTGTGTGCATTATGGCCGCATCTGATTTAAGTGTGTCAGTGAGACAGTATGCACAGCATATAACATTATAAATGGTATTGGCCTCACCTGTGTTGCACTAGTCAATACTCCACCTTTGAAAAAGGTCCATTAGTCGGAATAAATGAACAACTTGTGTAGGTGTCCAGAGCCTGTACATCTGTGCTTTTCATGCTATGACAAAAAAAATGGTCTGGTGGTGTACTTTAAGGGTATTAAGGCAATTTAAGTGCATAAACTACTTCTTCATGAATTTATTTTTTGTATTACATACTTATCTATCCTGAAGGTCATCAAATATTTGAAACATCAAAATTCAAATCTACAGGATCAAAATAACATTCATATGCCATCAGAAACAACTTATTAAATGTAGTTTGCATTCTTTGATAAATATTTGAATAAGTGTATCTTGTTGAAGCACTGCTTTCCCTTTAGAAATGTGCCTCCTTCATTATATTTGCCTAATATACGCCTGAAAGAATAAAATGCAGTACAATAGGTATAAACTATGAAATCCTGCAACAGACTACAATATTGCTCCATGTTTCATTTTATGTTTTAATATACTATTACAAATCTTTTACTCTGTAAAACTGGATCAGCTTGTTTATACCTTATATATATCAAATTCATAGAAATCCAGCGTTCCACCACGTTAATCATACGTAACAGCTGGCTGCTTTACACCATCACATAGTTGGACATGTTCCTTTGGCCCATAACTTCTGGATAATGTATCTTCCTCTTTTTGAGCTTCATCTTTCTGTCATATGCTCTATTAGTCGACCCTCAAAATGCTTTATTACTATAATCCAAAGTATTGTCAGTAAGAGAAATCAGCTGCTAGGTTGACGCACAAACACACAGACCATGAGGTTTACAACATGGATGTCTTTCCATAAATTATATCAACCAGCTCATCCTCAGAGATCAGTTTGTCCTTTGAAATGTGCTGTAGATGACTACAAATTCCTAGAGGAGTTGACAACATGCAAATGAGGGGTCAAGGTTGTGGAAGTTGATGTAATTTTGCATCTTGGCAGCTCTACGGTTAGGATGAGTCAGGTTAGTGTTTTGCTATATTTTCCCTCCCTTCTGGGAGTAAATGAGTGACAGTGTTTCCCTTCCCCCTGCTTCCATTTTCTCTTTGCTGTTGTGACTGGCATACTTGGCTAATGAATAGAAAATAATGGAAAATTGATATTTCACACATATTTTCAAGTAGGGTGGGGGATTGGAGCTTTTCAAATGCAATTTGTTGTTGTGTATTTAAATCTAAATTCAGACACATTCAACAAACGTAATGCTGCTGTGACAAGTTATGTCACACTATAACTTACAGTGTATTTATTTAAAGGCATCTTATAGTATCTTTCATTCTGTATCAGCTATATTGGCTACTCTAATATTTAAAGACCTATACAATCTGTATCTATGTTCATGTTGGTTACCCTGCATTAGCACTGATCTTAATTATCCGTTCTATAAACTACCTCTGTCATTGAGAATAGAAGTGTGTTTTTCTGTTTTCTTATACCATACTAAATCTCAACAACTGCAAAATGTTGCGATTGGAATCTTCTCTTGTCGAGAGTTAGGTGAGAAGATTGATACCATTCTCATATTGAAGTGGTACAGATCTTTTCTAACTCAAAAAGCAAAGCATTTTACAAAATGTTGCAATGCTGCTTTATCTTTTTGAGCAAAGCGCTTTATTATTGGTGTTATTAGTTTTTCCTCTTGTATGTGTGTGTGTGTGTGTGTGTGTGTGTGTGTGTGTGTGTGTGTATTTTAATAATTAAATAGGCCTACACCTTTTTCATGGCTGACATGTTTAGCTGTCATAGCAGGAAAAATAAAGATGAAACGAATTTCATTAACGATGTCTCAGTGTCTCAGTAAGTCATGCAGTTTAATGGTATCAATTACACTTTCCTGCTTTGACATGCCAAAATGTCTGCTCTGAAAAAAAGTGACTTTTCTTCACACTTACATTTCCTTGTCAATTAAAGAATGTTAAAAATAGAATTTACAGTGCAGAAAAACTTGGTCAAAAGATTCTGTGTAGATGTTCATACATCAAATTGTACTGTACACTAAAAGGCAAACATATGCTCACCACAAATGTGTCTTTATTAATCTGCGATGAAATCCCTGTGGAGAAACATGAGCAGCGCCATCATGTCTGTATGAAATAAATGGATGTATCTCAATGTGCTTTATAACTCAGGACTAAAAACAGCCCCCCACTTATCCCATCCTTTTCTATGAAGTTCTTTACCCTTTGTTTGTATCTCTTTTAGTTTCTCCATATGTTCATTGTGCTCTCACACCCACGTGTTTTCTGTAGATCTCTTGGTATTTCTCATTTTCTTTCTTTCCCCATCTCCTTCAGTATTGGAATGGCTGCTGTAAAGCAAAGACAAAAGGGTGACACTGACAAATGGACTTACTTTGTCTGGCTCTCTTATGGGCTGGTTCCAGGTGATTAGATTCACTGTGTTGGCTTTTGATCAAGAGACTTGCTGTGCCTTATATTGGCTTTGAATGAACGGCAGTTTTTCTCGGAAGGACAAGTTATTTCTAATGTAGCTTTTGTAGTGGTTCTTTAAAACAGTATTTGTGCATTATTCTGTATTGTAAAATGGACCTTCATTTCCCTATGCCAGGTGCAATTATACTGTCTATCATGCGACTCATTACATTGGGCTTTACAGTGTTTGGCTTCAGGCTACTTTCTCACATTTACGCAGACATTAACTGCTCTTGTGCGTCTATGAAGTAACACAGATGGCCCAAATAAAAACGTGGCATTAAAGTTTTGGCAGCTGACATGTTTTGGAGGATTATTTCCTACCACAGACTTGCATTTTCCTGGCTGTGGGTGTTGAATGATTGACAGTAAATAGAGCATAACTGATCTCAAAGCAAGTGTTTCATCCACACACATTCAAATACACAAGGCATGTGAACAAGGCCCACCGGGCCGTGAACTGCAGAAATCAAGAGAGTTAAATGTTACCTAAGACTGAGGCACACTCATCTCAAGCACCATGAAATGAGAAAAAAAAAATGACTGACAAAGTAAGCCTTGAGATCGCAACTAAGAAGATTATTGTGCAGTAGGTGGCTGGAAATTTGAGACTTCACATTGTGTGTTTTTCACCCTGGAACTCAAAACTAATAAGAAAATATGTACCTTTTCAGTCAATCCTATTGCTAAAATACCTGTGTTGATTTTTATTTTTTTTGCGATGATTTTTTCAAGTTCTAAAATGCCATCATGCTCTTTAGTGTGAGTTTGGAATAAAGTTATTTCTTGGTTTCAGTGTCTACAATTGAATGGCTTATTGCAAGAGCAATAGGAAACAAAGTTAACATATTTGTTTAAGGTTGCAAAATGTGCTTCACGGTGTATTGAGGGACGTTTGTAACACTTAAAGTTTAACTTCAATCAAAGTCTGTAAAGCCTTGGGGAGTACTACCAAACTATTACCAAACTAATCCAATTTCAGATTTCAGATTCTTTCTTAAATATCATCATCAATGGATTTCTGATTTGCTTTGCAACAGCCAATCTGGATGCAACTGACCACATTCTTCATTATTTCTACTGTAAGCTATGTGTTAAAGGGATGCTTACTGGACAATTTTTCCAAAATGACCAAGATGTTTTAACATATTTGCACATACTTTATGCACATTGAAGAAAAGTAGACTTTTGTACAATATCTCACTAAATATATTTACATGACATACAATTCGCCATCAGTGCAATACATAGGAATGTTGCATATTTACCAAATGTTAGACTCTTTCCTTTATGAAGAAAAATAATTCCAATGACAGAAGCTGATATAACTAATGTGTAAAGTAGCATGTGCAACTTTCATATTGGTTAACAGCTTCACAGGAAATAAAAAAAATAAAATCTTAGTACCACCCTATCAATAATCAAATATTAAGCATTGAAAAAGTAATAGATCACATGTACATATTTATCTTCATACATGTAATGGATTGCTTTTGTACAAATATTTTATATAACTTTGGCAGTTCATCAGGAACAAAGTTATCGGAAAAATATGAAACAATAATATCAAACTGTCAGCAATGTCATGTAAGCTTGCCTTCCAAAGCTCATGTTCACAGTGGTCATTCAGAAAGGCTGGAAGCTGATGGCCAAAAACAAATAACAAAAAGCCAAAGAAAAGGAAAAACATTTCCATCCTTTCTGCTAAGACTGTTAGCACTGGAGGCTGTCGTCATTGTTGTCATGGTTATAAAATTACAAACACCTATGAAGGTTTACATAGCAGTCATCGCCATTTAAAAAAACATGGTCTATTTTCAGGTCGACTTAAAATACAAACAGTTTGAAGGCAAGGGGACAGGACCCTGCTCGGTGGTCACTGTAGAATCATGGGAGAGACATGACCGAGAAAGAGGACATGCACAACAGTGCTTTGTGGAAGAACGTGAAGCCAAAAAACGAGGATGCAAAATGAAAGACTTTGCAACAATCAAAACGCCACACTGTCAGAAATTGACGTACACCGGACAAAATAATCGAGCAAATTTCAAACATACGAAGTTCACCATAATTCATATACGTTGGTTTTGTTCTTTTTTTTTCACTGGTTTGGCACTTTATTGGAACAAATCTCTGTTCAAAAAGACTAAATGTTGTACAAAAGGTATTTCATGTCTCGTTAACATAACCTGTAGAATATAGTACTTAATAGTAAGCATACGGTAAGTAAACACTTGTACATACTGTAGTTTTAAAATGAACATTCCAACAGATGTTTTACGCACATGCACAAAAACAAACAAACAAACAAACACAACTCTCTCTCTCTCGCTGTCTTGCTGCCTCGCCACATTTGGGCGTCCTGCGCTTCTCTTTGGACAATCTCATTCTCCAGCTTCTATCCAGAAAGAGCATCTGTTGCTACTGCTCCTTCTTCTTCTCCCTTTTCTTTTTATCTCCCACTTAAGACAAAACAACTTTTTTAATACTGCATTTTTTTTTGCACATTATGATACTTCCTCCGTCGAGCGTGTGTCTGTCTTGAGACGCACAAACTCTTTGGCCACCTCGTCATTGGTCCTTTGAGAGAGTATCCTCATGATGGTCAGGCCAGTTTCGTCCATGGAGATGCTCTTCATCAGGGGGTAGCAGGCGGAGCAGCTGCCCTTGTCTGCTAGCTCTCTTAGCTGGATGACCGTCATGCCGATGATGCGGTCCTCACGGGCAAAGCAGTAGTCCTTTACTGAGACGTGGAGCTCGTAGGCCTCCGGACCATGTTCATTACTTAGAACACTGGACAAAATGACACACAGAGATCAGAAAGGTCATACTCAAGAGTTCAAATAAGTTCACATGAGGCAAATAATTAGCAGTGTTTTACTATACTGTAGTACTTCAGTAATAAAAAGGAAACTATTTGACATTTGTGAATAATAGAAATGTAGGGACTTCATTGTGACAGTTCAGACACGGTCAAGTTAGCTGTAAGTCACTTACAAGTATACCATCTTTACTTTGATGTACAAAAAAAATCATATTGTTCAAACGTAATTAAAAGCACAAAGTGTCATTATGAAGAATTGTACACGAGTGCACACCAAATGCTTTTTGGACAGTGACATTCGGCTTTGTTCCCAGTGAATATAAAGTGTCATGAAGAGGCTGGGTGATATTTCCACAGCATATTATATTTGTGGCTGTAATGAGACAATTAAGTCGTGTTTTGCAGGTGAAATTAATGTTTCTATTCAAATGAGCCATTATTCTAAGCTAGCCTTTTGTTGCAGTCCACAACAGCGACGCTAGTTTTATGTTTTCACCTATCACCAGTCTGTGTGTGTCATTGTGGCTGATGATACCTACAGTACACCCACTGTACTGCAACAGAAGTGTTTTTTAAATACAGATTTAGTGTAGTTTAGTTTAAAATGAAGGCATAGTTCTAAGACAGATGGGCTCCAAGCAAGGGTGCCAGAAGTTGGTGTGTAAGCATGCTGAAGGGGCCATTGTTCCCACCACTTCACCCAACGCAAGATAGTCCCTAATGTTAGGTTGTTTTATGTTGCACTGGGGTGTTGATCGTCACTTTAGCTCAGTGACTTTAGTTGACTTGAGAAGTGCTTGTAAGGTAATTGGGGTGGTATATATGTTGCTGGAGGATCTTTTTAAGTATGCAGATAGCATACTGAATACTAGTTTGAAGATACTGCAGCATATAGTACAGGTACAGAATGTTGACTGTTTTTAGGTTTTATGTAGGTGGCAAAATGCTTAGTAATAATAATAATAATAATAATAATAATAATAATAATAATAATAATAATAATAATAATAATAATATATGTTTGTGGGCTTTTGAAACTACCCTGAGCTTTGCTCCCTCTTCACCTCTGTAACTGCCACGAAGGATGAATGACTACTCACTATTGGAATGTTTCATTGTACTTTGGTGACCAATTATTATTCTTGGTCTTGGTGCTGAATTTGCGCTTCTTGTCAGCCAAGTGTGGTCCCACGGCGTTGACCTCTACAAACGGCCGGAACATAGCATTGGTTTGCCAGATGAGGTTGTTCACTCCGACCACTGAAAAATACAGAGAAAAAAAAGAATCAGCAACATTGTAGATATAGTTAAGTTATCCTTTTTTTCCCCCACAGATAACTAGCTAAATATATAAAATGTAATATGCATGGATACTGTCAGAGCAAATTCAATATAACTGGACAGCAAAACCAGGAAATCTGGAAAATTACAAGTAAACATCTTTGGTTGCCATTTATGAGTAAAACTGCAAGAGTTTATTTGTAGACCATTTTGAACATGAAATAATGTAATGTGGATAAATCCATCCTAAAGGAGACTGACATACTGATACAGATTGTTTTTTTGCATTTTGTTCTGTGGTAGTTGCCAAAGGCAATTCTGGGAAATGTAGAAATTAAATATATTAACACTAAAACGCATCTGTTCAGCCAGTAAAAATAGGAACTATATGATTACCATAGCAACTTAACTGGCAATAACATTGTCATGTTACTGCTGTTGTCTGTCTATAGCAAATTGCCAGCTGTAATGCAAATGGTGCTTCTTCAAGCAGTGGAACAGAAACATTTCAGCTGTGGGGTTGATGAGCCAGATTTTTGTTTCATTATAGAAATGTACTTCAAAAACAGTCTCCAAAAAAGTAAATGCAATTGTTTTATTTTCAAGTAAATTAAGTTGTTGTATCATGCATACTTTATACTCTATTAGTGAAGAGTCTGAAAAAAACGAGAGTCTACATCATGCTGGCGCTTCTGTGAGGCTCTGCTACAGTCAGCATGCTATATTTCAGACAGCGACGATGCTAAGATGCTGAAATAGAAGCAGGTATAATGTTTACAATGTTCACCATCTAAGTTTAGAATATTGGCATGATTACATTTGCTAATGAGCACTAACCACAAAATACAGCAGACACTGATGGGAATGTCAATCATTTTCCAGGTTTTTGGTCATAAACAAAAGTATTGGACAAATTTTGATCTGGTGATGGCCCTCGATGAAAAGTTAAAGGATCACCAAAGTTATTTGGATTTTAGAAAATGTCCATCAAGGTGATGTTGAAATATTTTACTGGATAAGTAAAAACTTGAGTTAAGATTCTCTTGGCACCATGAATATCTTCACACGATTGGTTGGTGAAGACATGTGACCATTAGCTAAAAATCTCAACATTTTGGTGGCACTTGAGGAAAAGCCATGCTGCTAGCATGGTTAATAAAAACAGTTTTCAGATTTATAAATCATAAGTGACTTTTTTTATAACCTCTACAAGAATATAAAATAAACCTACAACCCCAGCTATGGTAACGGTTTATGTTTCCTGTTTATTGACTTTCCTAATGTCATCAGCAATCATACAGATGTTATTTTTTCTTTATTTTAAGACTATACAAAAATGCTGCTGATCATGGCTCAGCGGTGCAATAGTACAAATGAGATTACCACCATGAGCTGCCCTTGGTGAGTCTTTGACCATTTGCAGGTGTGAATACATTTGAACAAATACAACAAAAAGCAGGTCTGAGCATTGGGAAATCTCACCCTTAACGCTGACTTTGTGCTCTCCTGTGCCAGGGTGAGAGATGAGATTCACTTGCATTGCCACCTCCCCCACGGATCCGTTGGATGACTGACCTGGACACACACAAAAACAACAACAGGACAATTGAAAAAGAAAAAAGCACAATGAAAATCATTGAGAATTGAGGACTGGCAGAGAGAAACTCATTGAGAGAAATAGAGAGAAAAGGAATGAGACATAAAGGAGATTTGAGAAAATTAAGAGTAAGAGAGAGCAAATGGATTGAGATAGAGATAGAGAAACAGAGAGAGAGAGAGAGAGAGAGAGAGAGAGAGAGAGAGAGAGAGAGAGAGAGAGAGAGAGAGAGAGGGAGAGGGAGAAAAATATAAAAAAAAGTCAGATCCAAAACTATGGGTGCAGCTTTCTGGATTAGGTATCCAGAAATTGATCCGAAACTGTTGTAAAAACACCTCTCTGCATCGAGGCTAAAATAAGTGAATAAATAAAGTACTAAACTCAAAAAACCAGTGGGGGAGTAAACTTGAATTCACTGTATGCAACGCAACGCCAGGGTTTAATAAAGCTTGAGGCTGAACAGGAGCCACAAGAGAAAAAAAAAAAAAATAATAATAATTTGCCTAGGTTGAAGGCCATGGAGGAGGCAGATGGTGTGGAGGAATGCACTAAAAAATATATGTTATGCACAATGAAATCCTAAAACAGTTTAACTTAACAGAAATACAATCAAAACTGTATGCAGTAAACTCAAATGAAAAGAAAGCAAAACAAACTTATCAGAAAGGAGGTAGAGAGGGGACAAGTGAAGAGTGAAGGCAAAGACTTTTAGGCACCTCACCCTGCACAGATTCATCATTACAGTTCCAAACACATGAGGACATACTGCCGCCAGTAAGCAATTAGGACTCATTGCTGACCATGTGTCTCACTTTTCCTGCCGCAGGGAGCTGTGTTTCATCCAGCACTGGACAAACAGATGTTTAACACTGGAAAGCAAGTGCCTGTGCGGTTGATGAAGGGACATGTTGATCCAATAGCTAATCAATATGTGCCGAACACGCTGTGCTCATTATCGCTGGTAATGAAAAACAAGCCTCCTGATTTATTGTTATGATAATTAAGCCCAGGACATTTAGGAAATGAACTGGGCACAGCACTTCAGCTATGGGCAGAAATATTGTAATTAATAAATAGATTTTTCATGTTTTCTGACTAAGGTTAGAGACGGGCCACTAGAATGGGCAGTTTGAGGGACATGGGAGAGCAGACTGAGGAGGGTCAGCGGATCAAGTGAGGACATTTTTTTTTGCAGAAATGTGGTTTAATTTAGTAAACTTTTGGGGGGTGTTTTGAACAACCAAGATGATATCCTAAACCACACAGAGTGACAAATCAACAGACAGTCCCTTTATAAGCAGAAAGCTGTGAAATAGTCATTTGAAATTACTTTGTTAGTACTGTTCTGTATTGTAGCTTAAAGCAACTATAAAACAAACAGAAAGACACTTGTATACGTCCAAACGCACACTTTACAGGAACAGACTAGTGCACTCGTATTAGTTGTTGCACTTACTGTATTTGTATCAGTTCGCTGCACTTATTGAATTTGTATTTGTTTACTGCACTTATCCTATTCGTAGTAGTTTGTAGCACTTACTATATTCGGATTAGTCTGTTGCAATTATTGTTTTCGTAGTAACTTGCCTCTGCACTATACTTTTGCTCTGGCTTATGCTTTAAGATGCTTGTTTAAGAAAGGAGATGCACTTATGACTTCTGGTGACTAGTAGTTCTCTTGAATACCTATGTTGAATACACTTCCTGTAAGTCGCTTTGGATAAAAGCGTCTGCTAAATGACTGTAATGTAATGTAAATGTAATGCATGCCATGGTCTAAATGTGTCAGAGCACAGGGGTGGGTGATTAATGAAACAGTGTCCAGTGTCAGCACATCTCCACACTGTTTACTGACCTAATCCACGTCATCTCCCACTTCACCAACCCCACTTACAGGCATCACGTTAGACCACCTCAGATAAAGAGCGACAACATGTTGTCAACTCAGAGAGAGAAGGAGAAAAGAAACACATCAAGGAATCTCAAAATAGCACACAGTGAAATACTGTGCGTCTCTGCCCATCTGCCAGTCAGCGAGACGAGAACGCTGGTTGGGCCTGCTGGCTGCCTGGCTGGCTGACTAGCTTTCTCCCATTGCCATTCTGTTCCCTGCTGCCTGCCTATGCAGCGTTCTGCAAGGTTGAGCACACTGAGGCAGCCAGGAGCTTAAAGCGTCAACGCCCCAATGGGCTGAATTCCCTCTCGAATCTCCTTGTACACCTAAGGGTATTTCTGCCTTGTTAAAGAGAGCGGCGGAAAGAAACTTCCATATAATAACAGATGAATGAGGCAACACATATAAGTAGGTCAGTGATGACGGAGAGAAAGAGAACAAGAGGGAATTTATACATTTGCCCTATACACGTATCTTATAAATTTGTCATGGCAGTGTTTTGCGTGTTTTGAAAAAGATGGAGAGAAATAGAGCATCGGAGCATTCAAGCCCCTCAGGGTAAAGTGGCCACTGAAAAATGAGCTTTAAAAAAAAAAATGTAAAAGAGGTAAAGGACTTAAACTGTGAGGGGATAAATGCAATCATTGCAATGTTCACTGCACATATAAACCTAAAAAAAGTGACACAGAGAGATCTTCAGAACACATTAACTGTTATGTAAAGAAAGCCAAGACTGACGGGACTGCAGAACTATGTTAAGGTTAAAATGAGCCAGGGACTGGATTCACATTATTTTTTAATGAATTCTAAATGCCAATAGAAGCAACTTGTGATTCGGTTATAATAAGGCTTTAATTTATGAACTTTAATGTTTACTGTTATAGATGTAAAAAAAAAAAGCTGCAACAACAGTAGCACAATGCATTCTGAATTTAACTACCAGAGTTTATCAAGCATAATTATGTTTACTAACTACTATCTCAAGACAGTGCTTAAGTGCTGTGGTGCAATAGTACCCACAATGTGTGCTTTTATCTGCATCTTTCACCATCCAAGCATCTTTAAGCATCACTTGGTCTTGCTTACATTTCTTACCTACCCCATGAGCCACTCTCTACAGAACACAGCTCTTAACCTTAAAGTTTTTTCATTACTTGACTCCTGAGGTAATTCCACTCCCAGAACCGAAACCTAATTGAGCCTGACCTTGGCTAGCTCATTACCTTGAGAGGTTTGGGTGCATATATATTTCTTGATCAAGGCATCTGTAGGTTGAGTGTAAAGGCTGAGAGCATATTTCAGGGTCTTCATATCCGGGCTTTTTTCAAGGAAGGTTTTCTTCAGCCCATTTCCTCCAGCATGGAAGTATTGCTGAAAAAAAACAAACAAGCAGAAAAAAGCAGCTTAGATTTATAATTTTTCAAGGTGAACAGAAACTCTGAAGTAACTTTGAACTTGATGGCAACTTCATTTGAGTTTAAATACCGCAGCAAGTTACAGTTGGCTGAGAGAAGCCTAGGATTATGTGGACAGTACACATTTAACAAGGAGGCAAAAACACATCAAGAAACCAGACAAGAGGCAGCCGTAATAGCCACTTTTGTAGCTAATTATCATGCATTTACATCTGAAACACATGCTTGGATGGTTAATGCACAATTATGCTGATAAGCCTGATAGCTAATGACACACCAGGCTGTGCTCTCTTTTCAAATGCTTTCACTCCCACATGTGGAAGGTGGGAGGCTGACCACGGACAGGAGGTGTTGCTTAAAAGTGTACAGATGAAGAACTTGGAGACACATTTCTAAACCCTTTATTCGTTTGTGCTTGTTATGTGTTATGCTATTGTTTACTCTGTAACACACAATCATTATAGGAACAAAATAAAATTTGTTGGGGTTTTTGCAGAGTTCGATAAGGATTTGTTGTTCAAGTCAGAAAGTTGAAACACAGTAATCTCATACCCTTAGAGGCATGGAATAATATAATACAGGGATGTTGGGTCCACAAATTGTTCAGCTGAAATTTGAGCCACATCATCTCTTCACAGATAGAATGACGCCCCTTAGAGGGAATGGTTGGTATTTTTCTTTACTTGTGTCAGGTTCGTACTTAGGAACTTTCTCAGCACAGTGGGAGGCACTGTTTTCTGCTTCATTAATGACTCATATGTCACATAATTTGACTGACGTGTGCCACTTGTGAATGATGCATAATACGGCTTGCAGGTGGTGAGTCATGAGTTGAGTTCATCCAGAGAAAGAAAATAAAATCACACAGTAAATGGGAAACTGCATGCAATTCAACTAAAACGTAGCCTACAGCAAACAATAAATAGATCTTATAGAAACAAGTTTATGCTGAATTGCATCCTATAGCTTAGCCCTATGGCAATCAAATTAAATAAACAACATGCATTTATTAAAACACTATTTATTGTCAATTTTCAAAGAAATATACTTTTAACATACATACTGAACTTGTATGACACTTGTATGGAAAAACCCCTCAGCTATTTTTGTGATAAATAAAATTAGTCCTACCACAATCAACTTAATACTTACATCCTTCTATTTCTAGTAGAGGAAACAAGAATCTTCTGAATGAAATAAATAAAAATTGCCTCTTTTTGAGAGTAAATTAATATTCCAGACCATTTTTACTGCCATGTCTGCATCAACTCATATTAACTTGATTAGGTAAACCAGCCTTTTAAAAGAGAAATAAGTTTGATATATCACAACTTCATTTCATTAATATGTTATGGAAACCAAGTCTTTTGGATGACTGCTCCATAGCAAACTGTTTATCCAGGTGAACAATCCATTTGATGGGCTCGATTTAGTGATGCTATTGCTGTATTATTGAATGAATTATTGATTGCCGTGAGCATGGGAAAAAAATAACGCTCTGTGAAGATTATAATTTGATTTCATTAATTTATCAGAAATAGGTCCACATTGAATGGTCAATTGGTCTGGGCTGCAACCCCGTCTCATTTTATTGTTAGGAAATCTTAAGGTACTGTTAGACATTAATGTTGTGGTTATGCTTATATAGTTAATTATTATGTTTATTCAAATAAGTAAAGCCATTCTAATCACCTAGTCATTGCATTACTGTTTATTGGCCAAGGAGTGTGTTGCTTCATGTTGGTAGATGCCCCCAGTGTTTCTGCCAGGGTGCAATGCTGCATTTTCTCTGACAGGCGACTCTGCAACATCGCCCCACATGCTCAAAAACATCTCCCTGTCTCTGGCAGAATTACCTGTCAACCTGCCATCCTTTTTACAGTAGCCTATATGTCTTCAGTCTAGTATCTTTACCATTAACCTTTCCTTCTGTTCCTCCTTATATATTTTCCTATTTCTTTGTTATAGTATTTCCTTTTGTCTTTTGTTCATCTCTATCCTCAAGGCTTATCAGCAGTTGACATCTTGTGGTGAACCAGGAGTGGTTACTCTCCTCTCTCTCGAGTCTATAATAAATCTACACAAACAGGTACTCGCATGTATTTTCGAGATACAGTATTTAAAACCTATATCTGACTAGAGGAAAATCAGGGTGTATTCTTAAAGAAAAAGACAAATGGCGTGTTCAGATGTGTAGCTCATCGACACAGAGATTTGGTGATCTAGAAACAGCTGCCTTTCTTTGACAATCCCCCAGAATCAGTTGAATGGACTGCATGCCATCTGCCACTATGGACCAGTGCATTTACCCATTATCCTACCCATTAGTTTTCACAGGATCAAAGTTCAGTCTGGATAAAATATTTTCAGTGGGATAATCACTAAATGCACTCAAGGCAAAATATTCAAGTAGATATACTTTGTTTTAGCCACACTGCTGTATACTTGTCTTGATACAATATGTGCCTTTGGGGTAACATTTGGGCTCCCTAGTGCAATATGAGAAGCCAATAATACATATTTGTTGTAGTTAATACAGACAATACATTTGGCCTCTTTTAAATGCATCACTCCCATTTTTTGTCTCGAGTAGATAACAGGTCTAAAGCTGTTGTCTAATCAATTTGAAAAATGTGATGCAAATAACCCTCTAAATAGCATTTCTTGGTCCAATCATCTAACTCTCCTAAGGCATTACTGATCTGTGTTAATTGATTGTTCTCATTGGAATACTGATGAACAGAATTCCAGCGACATGATTGATCTAAACCTGCAGGTAGTTTCCTTGGAGACAGCAGAATCAATTAGTTTGGTCTGCACTTTATGATGCAGTGTTCCCCTAGTGGCACCTCACCATAACTCTCTTCTTTTCCCTCTAGAACTGAGGCTTGGTCTTGAAATTGTCTCAAATCCCTTTACAACAAAAGGGAGTATATGGCAGTAAATTCACAGCGCTGCAGTCTTTAGCTGAGAGGCTTTGGCAACTTTCCATATTCCTGGGTATTAATTAATTAATTACGTATCCTCTCATCTCCTTGCAGCTAAACTGTGTCTCAAAAAAGAAACGGCAAGGAGATAGAAATACTATCAAAAAGAGGAGATTCTAAACAATTCATGTCAGCTCATTTGCAATTTGTGAAGCGACAGTGAAGGATAATACTTTTCTCCATTTTAGTCGGATAACATTAAAATAAAAATAAAAAAACACACTCACACAAACAAGAGGCTATTTTCCACTTGAGATATACCTATAATTTTAATGGTGATTTTTCAGCATTAAGTATCTGGAAATAAACACCACTATTCTCCCAGTCCATCGCCTATGCTTTCCACCCTTTCTTTGTATTTTAAGCAGCCTATTTATTTGACAGAGGAACAGAGGAAAATAGAAAATGAGAGTCAATGACATTCTGGATCATGATGTCCTTAGCACATCCTGACATGAGCCACAGCCTCCCACTTTTCAGTACCTTTGATTTACAAAATTCTCATTTAAGTTAATTTGCATATCTTTGCTCTTCTTACTCTATGTGGCTCTCCTCTCTTTTCTAAAGGTCAAGTTTAGCCATCCAGTTATCTCTCGCTGTACAGCCAACACTGTAATCTACATAAAACTCACCTTGATGGTGGGAAGCACGAGGTCCATGGCTGCACACTGTCGTGGAGTCAGACTTCTGGCTTCCTCTCGAATGACATGCTCCTGGAGGGATAGCAGTTCAAGTCAAACACACTACAATAGCAAAAATTGGAACGCAAGTCGCATTCAAATGTTTTAATTATTAAACTGTTTCTCCAGTTTAATGGTAATGACCTTAAGTGAGCCATGGTACTCAAGATTGTCTATTTACTGTTCACAAAACAGCACCTATTGCAGTCATTTTTAAACTGTGAGTGTCTGATAAATGTTAGCCTTGCTGTCTCACACCAGTTCTAACAATCTATTTTAATCATGAAAAATGTTTTTTTGTCGATTATAATTGAAGTTTTCCAGATTTGAAAGTTGATTAGAGGCAGTAAATTCTGGCACAGGCATTTGTTTAAAGGTGTTTACCCAAAAAATTGCATTAATGTTTCATGAAAAGGGTCTTTCAAGAGACTAAATCACCAATGCAAACACTTCTACAAAAGTGGTCGTTATCTGCACAGTTTCATCTGTCTGGCTACTCTTGTAGAAAAGCATACAGTAAAAGTCTTGTTGGTAGTTGCTTAAGTTCAATCAACATATTTAGAAGAGGGATATCCAATTTGGTACCATGTGAAAATGCACATACCTTTCCTCGAATTAGTGGCTGCATATGAAACAAACATATTTTTCTTTTGTATTCAGATATGATATAGATTTATCCGCCATCAACCTGCTGTAAACTGATTTAAAAGATCTGGTGTGAGACAGAAAACACGTTAATCAACATCTGCCCATCCAAAATAATTAAAGGCTGCAAGCAGGAAAAACATACTTCTTTGTACTGAAATAACCATAATGCTTTTTATTTGATGATAAAATAGGGGGTCAAATTTAGTGTTCAAATGGAATTGTTTGAGTGATTTATGATATTGTTACCCATAAATAAATGGTTAACTTTCTACCAACTTTAAGAGGGGAAGCAATTAAAACACTACAAATCCTACCACATGACATATGCTTTGGAAGATAAGTGCAGCCCAGAAATGACCAGCTCAAAGGATAGATTGTCGAGATAGTCGTGCACACAGAATTATTTGTGTCAGACAAACAACATATATGCCTCAGTAACTATCTTGCCAATCTATGTCACTACATAGGTCAAAGTTCAGAGCGCTTGAAAAGTAATTTGAGAGGTATTCATTTTGTGTGTTAACCCCTGAAGTAAATGAGGTTACACACATGCATTAATAATACAGTAAAATATAATATCATATCATAAGGAAGTAACAAATTGTAGTTGAACAAAACAGCAAGTAACACAATACTGGACTACATGAAAAAAACAGTCAATTGAGTTGAAGATAATCTGTCATAATCACAAATGTCAAGATGATGAGAAAAACACTTTTGAATGCTTTGGGAGCGAAACACACCCATCTGTGTACAGACGTACTGTACCCAGAAGTTCCCACAAAGGACACAAACATTAGTTCAAACACACAAACAAATATACACATACTCATATATAAATGCACATCAACACACATTCAGCTGGCATCTCCTGTATTACTCAGAGAAAAAATACCTCTCTGTGGAACTGTCATACCGCTGTAGTTAGTAAAACCACAGTGTAACCACTGATCCGTTCCAATGCCTCACTACACAGAGCTCGAGGGAGTACACATCCTCCGGTCACATCAGCAATTAGATATCAGCCCGGCTAGTGTTGCACTGAGTTGCACTGTACAATGCAAAAGCCTTACATAGCTTACATAACAATGCTTCCAAATGACATAATCCCTCCATCCAAATTTGTAGATAAAGTGAATCTAAGTGCACGATTAGGTGCAGATGATAACTGATCCATTTACGAGTATGTTTCCATCCAAACAATTTTAGACTGTGGATGACAGAAACATCTATTTTACATTATTGGTAGCTTGTCATGATGTTATTCACTCCGACATTTAGCTACATATCTGGAAAGCTACTAAAAGAGTCTGGGTACATCTGTATCATCTAATGCCTCTGATATACTGTTAACAATATAATACGTAATGTTGGGCATAATTAGAGATGTCATGTTTTATTGAGATGACAATGAGTAGGTAAAGCTCAGCTAAGATTAGCAAAGCCCGACTTTGGGTCATCCAAATTTACCTTCAGTTTGGACAGCTGTCCCAAGTCCTTGGCAGCGTTGAATATCATCTGAGCTCCCTGCTGTTGGACAGAAAGATATTTTTTCGTCAAAGCAAGGAAAATAAACACTCAATAGATGAATATGAACATTTTTTTATAAAAACAAACCAAGCAACAGAAGATGAAGGGTTAAAATGTTAAACATAAATTTTTTAATGTTGTTGTGTTTAAAGGTGCAATGTGTAAGATATGGCCAGAACTTTTATTTTAAAACATTCAAATATGAATCAATGTTATCAACAGAATATGAAGAGGTTACGGTGTTGATGTTATGTCAAAGACGTCTATAAATTGGTCTGCCGTATATCTACTGACATTAACACGTTAAACAGCTTGACCCGACCTGTTCTGTCTTGTAATACCACTTAATACTCGAGAGGCAATAGTGAGTCACTGTAGCGGCCAGCCTGCCCTCTTCACAGAGAACAAAGAAGTAGGGCTGCACAATAATACATCCATGGTCTGTGTGTGTTTTAATTATTATCTTTTTTTTTTATAAATCCAAAGTGGCAGAAACGAGAAAACGTCTCACTCCCCCGCCTTTTCCTCCCTGCCCCAGGGAGGGCTGCACCATAAAGAGAAAGCGTGCGAAAGTCGGTTAACAGCTTAAAGCAAGTAAAAACCCCAGCACCGGGGTTCTGATCCAGGAGGACTGCCCCGACTCCCTGCCGGATCAACAACATTTCTGTTGCTGCTGTTACACGGGTTAGACCCAGCACTCCACCGGCATGCTGTGACTTGAGCTGGGGTTTGAGCTGGCTGAATTCGAGGTGCCCCAGGCGCTGGGGTAAGCGTACTGAACTGTACAGGACAGCCCCCAGTTAATGGAGCAGTAAACACACAGATGGCTGATGTAAACTATAGGCCGTCGCCACACATGGAGATTATAAGATAGACATGTTCATTTGTTTTAGCTTTATGTTCAAATTTCATATATTCTTGTCTTGCTGTTGGTAAGTAGTTGGCTTCTTTTTTTATTTTATTTTTTTATCGATTGGACCATGTAGTAGAGGTGAAATAACGCCCCCATTCTTTGAAGCAGGTTGCTTTGCATCACATCAAATTACACATTGCATAGTTAAAGCTAGTTATTTTGGCCATAAAAAAAATAAAAATGTTTGAAAACTGCTCAACAGGATCGTTAAAGTGCACTTTCATGTGTCCATCGACAACAAAGAAAAACAACAAAACAGTAAATAAGATATTCCTGAGATGAAAAATGTCAACCCAGCTCTAACAGAAGGATTAACAATTCACTCCACGTTTGTGAAGATTTAGAGATGCCATGTTTCATTTCCTGTACAGTAATTTGTATGTTATGCAGGAGCATGAGAGAGCTGAACAGATGGAGGGAGGGAGAAAGAGAGAGAGAGAGAGAGACAGGTGGAGAAGAGGAGGGAGGGGAAGGGCAGGCCAAGAGATAAAAAGAGTTACAAAATAAGGAAAAAAACAGATGATTTATCAAACTCACACTCTGGTCATTCAGTGGGGGCAGAACAATTGTTCTCTCGATGGTGTTCAGCACGATTTTCCAAAGCTCTTTGAGGACTCGTTTCAGCACAGTCTTCTCACAAATCTTGGCAAATAACATCAAACTGCAAAGCGGAAAAAGAACAGCATTTGTCAGGTCAACACTCAAAGCACGTGTCTCAAACTGAGCCAACGCGGCTAAAGAAAACAACAAGGGATGACGCTTTCATAAATAATATGATTTAAAAAAGAAGAAAAAAACACCTGTGATTCAAAGACTAAATGCAGCAGCTTTATGCTTTAATCTCACCCAATTGTGAAAGCAGGGTCTCAGAGACAAGAGGAAGGATTTGGTATTTCCATATCATTAAGAGGATTCCCTGTAATACCCCATTGGCCTCAATGTTGCTTTGACAAATGGTTGAGAGCGATTCCCAGAGTTCAGCTGAAGCATATCAGCGCCCTGGTTCTTTCAAGAATGACAATAAATACAGTCCCTGAAGGTTGACAATATTAACATATAATGCTGGTCGGAAAACAAATGTAAAATGGTAGTAATCATTATACTGCTTTCATCATTTTATTGGGTATTTTATTTATTTTGTATTAATCAAAACTACGATGGAAATAGAAACAGAAAAAAAAATGAACTGGAAAAACTCATTATTGGTTGAAATTTGTTGGTTGCTGTTGGACCTCTACTGACACCTCACCTACCATCTCCGTGCCATTTTTAAGTACCTGTTGCTTCCACTACTTCAATAACTACATCAACACTAGATTTTGACACATGCTCCCTCTATAAGACAGGACCATCATTATCTAGTAATGTAGGACCAGCCATGGTTGATATTTTACTTTGGTGGTCCCACATAACACAATTATCCAATTGATTAAATAACTTGCAGTAAACCGGGGACTTTTGGCCACTTTGCCCAGTTGGATAGTCCAGCCTTGATGGTACAAGTAAATGGTCATTACTCTTAAGAAGACAGGTCAAACATCTATTAATCAACTTGAACTTAAACATTCTGATACAACCACATCACTCCAAAATTAACATTGACTAATCAAACGATTCAGAAACTCTGATGTTCAATTGGACTGATTTTGATACTAGTCAGTTTGAATGATATGGTGGGAGAAGCAATGAGTAGACATACAGGTGAGAGAGGTTAACAACTGTAAATGAAAAAAAGTCTTCTCGCCCACCAGCCACGCTTCATACAAGAGTACATTTTACTGGTGAAATCCTATTCTGACATCACCTCAAGGCCAAAACTCTCAAACTTGATGGCAGTGGATGGCTGAGTCTATTGATGCCTGAATTAATGACTTCAATTGGTTTGCAAAAGAGGTTGGCACTTGGCGAAGACCAAGGTGCAAATCTGCCTCACATCTTGGAGGTTAAACTCTGACCTAGCATCCAGTAAATACTAACTTTTTATCCAGGAGGTCCATAAGAGGCCGGAGGACAGTCTCTGCATCCATGGCAGCGTTGCTCCCTTTGGCGGTACCTTTCATCTGAACCAGCTCCTGGTTCATCTGCTTCACACAATCCTCGATCACACCTTTGAAACTGTGTGATAGAAAAAAACATTCCTTTAAATCCTTCGCTACTGGGTTCATATTTTACGCAGATGCATTCCAGATGTCTAGTATTTTAAATATTTTAATCTGTCGGGAAGCTACAGCCAATGAGATTTTAGCCTGTTGCCTACCTGTGGGTGCTATGTGTTGCATTTGCAACATGGACCAAAGTTTTTGTTGTTACACTCAGGCTGTCTTGCAGTTAAAATCTGATCCCTTTAAGCACACTTTCTTTAAGTCTGCATTTCTGCTTGAGCGTATTACCCACAACTAATAGCGCCTTGAGGCTAAACACGCGGTAACCTGGGGAAGCTCGGAGGCGTAAAAAACAGGTAAACAAAGAACATGAAAGCAGAGGATTGCAAGCATAGGGTATTTTACACACATGGTGTATTCACCAACCATTTCTTTGAATTGCGCCCATTGAAGCTGTTTTGACTCATAAGGCAAGAGCCAGGGAGTAGAAATGCGAAATAAATATCCCACAATTGTACATAACATGTTTTGGTGTCATCAAGGTTACGTGATTTAAAGCCCTTGCAGCCTGTCACATTCAACATTTACCAGGTGATGTCAGTTAAGAACATGAGGGTTCAGGGCTTTAGGGGGAACATTGGGATTGGGCCCAAAACTCCCGATAGCAAGGCAGCAAGTTGTAAAGTGTGATAAGCAATCTGAAAATGTTTAAAGTTGTGTAGTGTGAACTTGACACAAGCATGGTTCACGACAAGCCTTCAAGTCAATTATATTTTGAGTACATTTCAGTAACTAAGCAGTCGTGTAATACAATTTCTCTGAAAGAACAAGTCATGGACGGATATGCTAACCTTAATGAAAATCATCCCAAACACACACACTTTGAGTCACACTAATGCTCACCTGGAGCCAAACACTCCGCTGAGCTCATCCAGCACCGTGTTGAGTTTATTCTGCAGCTCCTTAAGTAGATCGCTGGCCTCTGCATCCAGCTGTCAGTGGAAAATAGACAGTTACTACATCATTACACTCCATACATTAGCCCACACTGACTAGAGCTCTGAATCTCTGCCTCAACTGGGGTGGGAGTGTAAGATGGTGAGACAACAGGCACAGAGGAGAGGTAACCTGCCTCGCTGGTGGCCTCCCACTCATTTTGCCTACCATCTGTGCCGAGCGACGTTCTTAATACAAACGGACGGCTCACCTCCGAGCAATGCAATGATGACTGCTTGGCGAGTCATGAGACATGGCAAAGAAGCAGCCAGCTAGTTGTCGCTCAAAAGGGAATATTTTTGTGCACTACCTCACAATTTACAGTAGAGAGAGTTTGAAATTGTAACATCTTCAAAAACATCAAAAAGCTTACTGTCATATATACATTATTTTATAAACAGATGTTCTTACCCTCTTCCTGACTTTTTATGTTCAGGAAGAAAATTGTTGCGGCATGTGTTTGTTTGACTTGATTCATTTGAGTCTGCAACTTTCCAATATTTTGTTGATTAGTCAGGAGATGTCGGTGAAACTAAATTCATATCTGTAGCTATACTTTGCTACAAGCCTTCAAAATCCTTATACTATGTGCCTAAATATCTGGTATGATATTCTGAAACTTGACATGACCTTGCTATGAAGAATTTTCCAAATACCAGCTCACACAAACACATTTGCAAAATTTATTTACAGAATGTATATGCCCATGCATGGCATGTGTTGGGTTTCTGCAGCACCATTTTTATGCATGCACATGTGATGGATGTGCAGATGTTGGTGTTCTCTTTGGTTTTGAGCCTATTATAAGCAAATGCATGGTTGGGAAATTGGAAATTTGCGCTGAGCTTTGTGTGAGTGTATTTGTGTGTCGGTAAGCAGCAGCCTGAGATGGATGTTTGGGGCCAGGCACCGCACCACATGCATGACAGATCGTCATTTTAAAACCGGTAACTTAGCCATGGAGCCGCTCATCTCGCACATTATAATGGTGGATGGCTCAGCTGGGAAGCAGATGTGTAAACTAAACCTTTTTATAGACATTGTTATCCTGCAGACATGCATATATCTGCAACACACACAGGATAGACGTGTTGACGTGTGCACACATTCGTACTGCTGTCACCTCAATGGAAATGATCGCAGCATTCAAGACTTTCCTGTCACAGAGGAAATTGACCATAGAGGTTGGAATTATTGTAGTATTTGAGTAACTGATAACATCTTTTCAAGTGATAGCAGAAAAATACTGTAGGCCTTGGTCTTTTATCAGTTCCTCTTGGCCTGGGGAAAGTTTTTGACTAGGCTCTAATCTGCAGCTTGGCAGTCTCTGAAATGAGATTCTCCATTTCATTTCCAGGAACACAGTGTCTTAATGTGAAGTTTGCTAAAGGATATTCACCCCGCTGTTATATAAACCTGTCACCTGGCACCTGCCACCTCCTGAGAGGAGGATTCCATTCTGACTGTGTGTGGTTCCTGTTGCTCAAGTCAAATGTCTACCTGGACAAAAGGCCTTCATTCAAGGATACTCTGACTTGTAGTTGAAGTATAGTTGTAAAATTTCCAAAGTTCATCTTCCAAAATGTAAGGTTTAGGAAGGTCTTGGATTATCTTAAAATGTGATATGTCGAGAATGCCATTTATATTAATGTATAGTGGGTATACCAGAATGGAGCCGGTGTCTAATATCTTTCACCCGCCATGTGCACTCTCTTTAAGTTGTTGTCAATATGTGTACCAATAAAGGCTTAATTATTATTATTATAACACCACAAACCATTCTAATACATGTATTGTAATTAGGGACTACTTATTTTTTTCATTATGGGGATTTGACGTTATGCAAAGTAAACATCAATTTTAGAATATAAAGAACACCTGGTTCCGCCACGGTAGCTAGTTTCACTGGACCCTGACTGATATCCAGAGTCCCCCAGAGTACACACACTCTATCCTGGCTGACAGCCTATCAACAGCAGCCCAGCTTTGCTTCCCTTTGCCTGTTTCAACAATACAATATCTACTCTCTGGCAGGGTTGCTATTCTGAAATATAGCTTGTTCTGAACAGTGCCAAGTAAATAAAAGTTTAATAAACCACCATCTCTAAAGTGAGAGAAGCATATTAGCAAAAAGGCCCACATCCAAAATAAAGGCTGATATCAATCTAGGTAGATCAGTCCATGGTTATTTCATGAATGTGGGCACTGTAAGAGATTATTGCTAATCTCTGTTATTGGTAATGCTATGATAACAGCTCTTGGTAATTACATTTCTCTCTTCGAGTTAATTGCTGATAGGAAACTATTCGGTAATGAATAGGTTTCTATGCAGAGAGGAAACTAAGGGGAAACTTTTAACAGATACACCTCAGCTGCATAATTAGTATTCAAGAGAAATGTATTAAGAAGTTCTAAAAGATATACCGGATCGTCCATTGACAATGTTTAAGACTTCTGGTGTCATTATTCTTCAGACAATAATGGTCTGGGAGTGATCCAGGACAGGTCTACAGCAGCTAACTGTTGGGAGGTAGCAGCACATCAGCTGAGGACACAGCTGGAGAGATTTGTAAGTGTTTGAGAAGCTCATTAAACACGGTCTAGAAAATCCTGTCGGAAGCATTTTGTGGCTACAGCCTGGGGAATGGATAGAGATGATCAAAACCACAGCCAGCAACTGGGCGAGCCTCTGACTCCGCTTTTTGGCCCAGGAAAAAATACGTGGAACAACAGATTCAAATAAATATCGCACTTTTAAATTAGCCATGGATAAAGAAGTGGCAGATTGGGGGAAAAAAGCAAGCTAAAAATAAAGATGGAATCGGGTAGGTTGAGCCACTATCCCCAGAGTGCTGGCCATGGTGAGCTTGAGCTGCCTGTCCAGAGGGATGATGGGTAATTCAGATTCCATATGCTCTGTGGCACATGCTGCTGGAGGCGTTTGGGGAGCGGGGTGAGAAGCGTGTGAGGGGTGGCGGGGAGGAACAGGGGGAGGGGGCGTGCTTTTCCCTATCATTTGGTAAATGGTGGGAAGGGGTGTTGACGAGTCCTATTGCACACACCTTACAGAAGGACACAACCCCCTCCTCCTGGAGACAGAGAGAGAGAGCACAGAAAGGAAATGGAGGGGAAACAGAAGACACAATGACGGGGACAAAACGCAGGGCAAGACAGGCGTTAGATACTGGAGAAGAGAAACATGCGTGTAAGTCCTGAGAAGCCGATGCTGATGCTTCTCAGGTAAGACTGACAGGGAAAATACTCAACGGTGTTTCAAACCCAACTTACAGATTTATAGGGTTTTAACTAAATGTTTACAACACATTATACACAAGGGGGGGTAGTGGAAGGGGAATAGTGATGGGGTACAAAGGAAGTTATTGAGGAACTTTAGTTGAGGCAGAAGTCAAAAAGGTGATTTTAGCAAACTGAACTACATGTCAGATTAGTCTTTTAAATCGATAAGTGCAGAACCGAGCAAAGGATTACAGCACATCACTGTTGGGGTCAATTCACTTTCACTTTATATAAATGTCATTTGAAATGATCATTTACATGATCATGACGCAGCATTTATTTCACAGCAGAGAGCTGATCTGAGGATGGAGGTTTAAGCCTGGCAACAACCTTGATGAAGTGTCATTCAGAAAGACACGGAATCCTTTGAAGCCCTAGGGAAACTGTTCTTTAGCTAACCTTGTGTTTTGACCTTCCAGTGGAAGAGCGTAGATATTTGCAGTACTACATTTTAATAATTCATGCATTATACGAATATGTTTAAGTGTGGATGAAACATTTTAATTTTATTGAAAGTGAATTGCCTCAAAACGTGACACAGACAGATAAACTTAATTAGTCACAGACCTGTTTGCCACCCATGGACTCAAACATCTTCTCCAGTTGGACACGGAGCTGCTGAATGTTGTTGAGGATGATGCAGGGCTGTAAAAGCACAAGTACAATGATAATAAGACTAGATTGTTTAGTACATCAACAGTGTTGATATCCTACAAAAACCTTGAACATGAATTACCGCCTTTTTTTTCCCCGCTATTGACATCGTACACTTGAGACAAGCCCGTATAATTGCAACACATTGTCAGAAGGGTAAAACAAGTAAAATGATTTTGATTTTCTGAAACTTCATCTACACAAAGATTGTACGTTTCAGCATGACATCGACAGTCAGCAGGGAAAAGCAATACAAAATAAAACAGGGATGTGTCAAGCATTATCGATTCTCAGCTGCACGACAAGTTTAACAGATGGCAGACATTAATCACACTGCTTTTTATGGAGACTGTGAGTAATCCTTCAGAGTTTTCAGTCAGTACATTATCTGCCCAAAAAAACAACTGACAAACATACAACACCCCAAAATTATGGTAGTGGTAATGGATGGTACTAAAATGATCTGTCTGTGCCCCCACAGGACAAGATTGATGTCTTTCAATCCACAAAACAGCCAAAAGTATCTCTGCTGCGGCACATAATGGCTGGTTCTCCAATAGATTTATGAACATATTTGTAAGGGAGTGATAAGGAATTCTCAATCTAAATTAAAGCAATAAAGATTTCCCTTAGCTATATGTTTGTAGCTTGAGAGAGGGTGAAAATGATAGATTTGAGCACGCTGGCTGCCTGGGGCCTTTCTGTGTGGAGTTTGCATGTTCTCAGGGTTTTCTCATGGTACTCAGACTTCCTCCCACAGTCCAAAAACATAAAAGTTAGGTTAACTGGCGACTCCAAATTTAAGGTAATTGTGTTTTGAGTGGGACACTTTGTTTCCCTCTACGTTTCAGCCTTGCGATCAACCTGCGACCTCCTGCCAAGGTTGTCCCGCATCTACCCCAATATCTAATTGGTGCTTTTTTATGTAAAATATTTTCTACTTGAGGCTTTTGAAAATACTTAAGGTAAACTGAAGCAACAGCATACTTTTGAAAACTGATGTCCACACTATGGTCTTTGTTGAAGCGGTCGCAATAATTAAGGGTATACAAGCCACAAAAGTTGGAAAGCCCTGCTCTAGATCTTCCTCTTAACTAATGCAATAACTGCACTCCTTTAACGTATGTGTCTGTTTGTTGGGCGGGAAAGACAGACACTGGTACGTTTTTGGTACAAATGGCTTTGATGTGGGTCATGTACTTTATAACTGACAGTCTTGCAAATTAGAGATTAGGTTTAATTTGATGAAATCCTGCCACTGTACAACTCCATTTGCCTCTTATTTCCTTCTTTCCATCCCTTTCTCAAGGAGGGAGATTGTATGCTTTTCTCTGGAACAATTGTAATGAGCCTGTCAACTCTGTAAAGAAGCATCTGCCTCCTCCACAAGTATCCTGTGTGTTATCTCTCACTTCAACCTCAAAGACCAGCGAGGATAATGAGGCCACTCAGAAGGCTCTGCATTTAGTCATCCATCACATTAAACAATGGTCAAAGAGCCCAGAAAATACCAATGGCTTTTGTCCATTAGCTATGGACTGTGAGATGAATAATTGCATCTTGGTTAATAAAGACGCTTTTTATTTTTACCTTTATTAGACAGAGCAGATTAAGAGTTGAAACAGGGAGAGTGAGGGGATCTCGAGAAACGACAAAATGCATGGCAGGGCTCAGTGTAAACCGACTGGGCTGCTAACTGAAACTCTCCCCATAAAAACAGCTGTAAGAGACCATCATCATCTGACTAACCATATTTGCATTTCAACCCAAAAACACTCAATGTAAACTTTGCTATTAACACTAGCAACTTTGAGTGGGTACTTACCACGTTCTCCTTACTCAAATACAAAGGAAAGTCCTTGGATATGATTGCAGCATACTGCAGAAGAACTTTGTTGATAGTCTGTGGGGAGGGAAAGAGACAATTTGCAGAATTTGTTTGCTGTTCTATTATTTAGTTTCTGGAACTCTGGAAGAATTTATGCCATCACAACCTATTAACAAGATAATATTAAACTGTATAAATATACCACAGTCTCTCCTTAACTCAGTGGCAAATACTTTAACTATGAGTTAAACTCTCCACAGGTAGGGCCTCACCTTCGCAAAACGGCACATGAAGTGAGCCAGAGCCTGTGGGTTTGGACATTCCAGCTTCTTGATGATCTCAAAACTCTGGTTTAGTTGAGTGAACACATCCACCACCGAACATGAAAAGAGGGCGTGCTCTGAGGTTTGCTGGAACTGTTGCAGAAAAGAGAGGGGGAGAGAGCAACATAAGGGTAGAGAAAGTGATGGAGGGGATGGAAGAAGGAAAAGAGAGAAACAGACAGATGTTGGATCTCATTTATTTATACCTTTAAGCACCTTAGAATTGTGAGACATTATCAAGGCACTGTAAAGTGAATATAGACTAATGTAGCAATTACTCAATAATTACATCACTCATAGAGCAATCTAGACCACTTACTGCCAATTATGACTAGAAGGTGTACTGTTAACCCCTTATGCATGAATATTCAGTAACAACTGAGGTGCACTATAGATTTATCACTAAAACTCTCTTAACCTCTACAGAGTTATATCTTTGACATGTATGAATTCCTGCATTCATGTATGATTGAGATAAAAGTCATGTTCAATTCCATGTTTCATGTGTTAAAGTAAAGATAAATCATGGTTTTGACTACCAACTTTGTTCAGTGGACATTCTGGGTTACACAAATCAAACACGTTAATCATAAATATGTAGTTTATGTGTTTAGCAAGAAGATGCATCAGTACATTGCACTCATTTCTGTGCAAAACTTGATTTGTGAAGCTTGGGCACATTATCTCTCATCATACGCCTTCTACTGCCCTGGAAATCATGTTTTGCTTCCCGTTTTTATCAATGTTTAAATTAAATTTTGTGGGGGTTTTTTAATGCTTAATTTCTTTTATCCCCACACCCTCTTCCACAAGAGTTACATTTAGTCTAAGCAGGCTGTCCTTCTGAATAAGTAACAGTCTTAAGTGGCTTGGTTGGTTAAATATAAAGTTATATATTGAAAAACTATTCTATGCTATACTCACTCCATCTTTCTTGTCTCTTTCCAGTGCTCCATTGAGGAAATCCATGGCAACGTCCTCATTCTCAGCAAGCCACTGAATGACAAATGGCTCAAACCACCTAAAAAATATTTTTTTTTAGTATTTGGTCATCTCTTCTTCCAGAAGAACCAGAAAAGTCAGGGTTTAGTATATGAGAACAATTCAGACACCCCTGAGTTATTTAAAAAAATATAGTAGAACCAGTGTATTTAAAGCAATCAATAAGAATTAATTGTGTTACACACAAAAAGGTACCCTAAAAAGACCTAGTAGATTTCAGTGTGGTTTGGCCAAGGCTGAAATCCATGCAGGCATTGATATCAGGTTTCAGTTTGTGGACAGATTAGACTGCGAGGCTCAGACAGAGGACAGCAGAGGACAGGCCGGGGTGGATGAGGAAGTACATTTGTTAGTGGAATAATAATGCTGTTGTGTCTGTTTCACTTTGCCATTTCCTTGTGTAATATGGTGCCTGAGCTTGTCCTCAGAGCAACGGATGTCCCCCCAAAACTGCTTTGTACTCTGGTTAAGGGCATCTGCTACATGGGAGAAGGCCAATAAATAAGGTGGGTGTGTTGACAGAGAAAGAGAAGAGAGACAGAGAGATGAAAGAGAAAGGCAGTGTGTGTATGTATGTGAGAGTGTCTGTGTGTTTGTATGATGTGTATAACTATGGAAGATCCATCCTGCTAGATATGGCGTTTGAGTGACACGAGAGACAAACTGGCAGGATGGGACAGGGCATTGCGTTCCCTGCTTGCATTACACGTGTTTACATTGCAGCTATCCCCTGCTTTGTTGCACATCATTATGCATGCACAATGGAAAACATAGTTTTGGGAAAAGAAGCTTTAAGGTTATACATTTTTTCTCCTTATCCAAAGTAGATAATGATCAGCTTGTTTAATGTCTTGCTGGAAAAAAAGCACACTTTTGTCAGCACAAATTACATGAACATGACAGTTTTACAGAGTCAGTCTTGATCTGAACTTTTTCAGGCTGCAAAACAGTTTCCTGTGGGGTTCCTCAGAGATCAATCTTGGGCCCCGCCTTTTTGTATATATATATATATATATATATATATATATATATATATATATATATATATATATATAATAAACAGTATAGAAAAATATGCAGTCATATACTGCTTTCCGTGGTAAATTCACTGGTATTGTTGGTACTCGTTGGGAAGAGAGGAACTGCAGCTCTGCTTAGATGGTTGGGACCATTAGATGCTGTTTGGCCCATTTTCTGTAACCAGCATAGCATTAAAGCATGACTTAATTAGCAAGCTAGCCAACTAGCAAGCTGACCACTGGTTAGCTTGGTAGTTTGCCAATTCCACCATGCTTAAATGCTATACTGGTTACAGAAAATGAGATGAACAAGGTGGTCAGTCATCTGAGGATAGCAACGTGCTTTTCTTCTCTGTGACAAGATTGTGTGGATGTAACATCAAGTTGTTCTTTCTATGCTTGTAACGTTATTACTCCACTGCTCCTTTCAGTCAATACTGCGAAACCTCACCTCACTAAGTCCGTGACTTGCCTGCCGTAAGTCGGTTTAGTTTATAGGGAAGTTAGTCTGCTATATGTAGGTGAAAAAAGAGGATACTTACAGAGAATACTCAGGCGGAACATCCTTGAAGGCCGGCAGGTCACGGACATACTCATTATGGAACCATTTGACTTTGAAGTGAAGATTCATGTATTCAGTACTTTTGCATAGGCGGTGCTTGTCATGCTCTGTAATGTTAATTAAAACATGAGAAGCATACGTTAGCATTTATAGTATATCCACTAAAATCTCACACATAGGGACACTCTGGACTGACCATAAAGCATGTTAAATTGTCTTTAATTTAGTAAATGTGTTCCATGTGATCTGTACAGAAAACAGCACCTCAGTTACTGTTTCCTTAGTATAGACACACACTCACACACACTAATATAAATGTGCACATATCTTAACAAGCATAATACAGATCTGACCAGCAGTGTTTGCTTTGCATCTGACACCTTAACCTTAACCTTTATCATGTACAGCCTTAAGCTATCAAATAATAAGAAAATGACTCTAATGTCAGCAGACACTGCTGCTGAGTCATTTAGTTCAGCTCAATCTAGACATTTTTACATTACATTACAGTCATTTAGCAGACGCTTTTATCCAAAGCGACTTACAGGAAGTGTATTCAACATAGGTATTCAAGAGAACTACTAGTCACCAGAAGTCATAAGTGCATCTCCTTTCTTAAACAAGCATCTCAAAGCATAAGCCAGAGCAAAAGTATAGTGCAGAGGCAAGTTACTACGAAAACAATAATTGCAACAGACTAATCCGAATATAGTAAGTGCTACAAACTACTACAAATAGGATAAGTGCAGTAAACAAATACAAATTCAATAAGTGCAGCGAACTGATACGAATACAGTAAGTGCAACAACTAATACGAGTGCAATAAGTTTTCAGAACAATTAACTATTTCCATGGGATTCCCTGGAGGAGAGATGGATGGCAATGGCTCAAGAGAGGAAACAAGAGATGTTGGAAAAGAAAATAAACCAAAGAAGTTGGATGAGACAAAAGAAAAACATGGGAGAAAAACCATTTAGAGGAAAACTATTCTGCAACTGCAGTGGTGGGTTAACAACATTTTCTTTGCTAAACATTCCTGCAGATGAGACGGCATTAAGAAGGATGAGAAGAAACAGGAGAGAGGAAACATCATAGCAGCAAAGAGGATCATGGGAGCAAAAACATAAACACACACCATTGCATACAATAGGGATTCAATATATATCAGTTTTACCATGTTCACCATCTAAGTTTACTGTGTAAGTATGATAACTTTTGCTAATTAGCACTCAACACATTGTAGAACTGAGAAAAAATATTGTTTTTTTCAGTACAAAGTTTCATGGCAATACAGCCAATAGTTATTTAGATATTTTAGTCTGGATTGACCGACCAACATTGCTATTCAATGAGCTGTGCCACTAGCATGGTGATACAAATGGCATGGATGGTTTGTTCACATGCTTAGAATGGCCTCTCTTTCTCTCTAAGCTGCTCTCTGTGACACTTCATTGTTATGTTTCAATTTTTTTTTGTGTTTCTGAATTCAGTATGCAAATAGCCATACAATCCCTTTCTCTATGGCACAGTGGAGGAATATTTTTTTAGTTCAGCAGCCACAAAAATGTGGAGTGTGGTGAAGCTATACATCTGATCATAAATGGGTATTTGAGACACATGTGAGACATATTGGATTTGCCAGGTGTGAACTCAAATCCATCTCAGCTATACTGAGACACAATTAGGCTATACCTGGATACAAGTCCAGAGAAGCTGCGAATTCAAAGGATTGTGATAAATTTCTTAATTCTACAGCAGGTTCTTCTACACGGTAAGGCAGAAATAAAGACACACATAGTCACACAATGTTTTGCATATACATGAATCATACATTCCCACAACATCAAAGACGTGTTTAAATCCACGCATAGAACCCTCGCTGTCGTGTCTTAAGCCTGATAAGAACCCTTTTGCTTACTCTGATGAATAGTGCATATCTTAACAGCCTACACTGCTCTCTAAGCTTGGAGGGAAATATTTACATACGTATGTGTAATTAGCATATCTACCTGTGAATAATGTATTCAATTGCACAATGCAATATTCTACTCCTTGGAATGGACAAGATTCATTTCAAGACTACTTTGAACACCGCATTAAAATGACAAGGGCAGGTTGTCATTTACAGCATGTATGTGTGTGTTGGTGTAACTTTAGAATAAGGATCATTTTCCAATTTGTAGAAGACAATTTGCTGAAGACGTTATATAAGAAAAGGGGGATAGTTGCCATAGCCACCAAGTCTTAACACATAGGTAACAGAGTGTCAGAAACAGAGCCTTGATTAGTAGAAAAGAAGCCACACTAGGTGACTGTTTAACGTTTTGTAATGTTCTGCTGATGGCTGATATGAAAAACCACAATGATACCAGCGCCTCAAGGTGAATTTTTTTTGGGAGCCACTGGGACCACAGCGAGGATCACTTCTTTCATCAACACCTAACCTTTAAACTCGAAGTGGTTTTCATGGCTGAAATTGCCATGGGATTTAAAGTTTCACCTGGATTCACCTAGTCAGTCTGTGTGGCTGAAGGAGCAGGTGGCTTAAACATTGTGAATATTGAGTCGAGATTGTTTTACTAGAGACGGCCTGCAGCTTTTCTGCCGCAGAGGCTGTGTAATATCTGAGCAGAGGTATCCTCTGGCGGTGCAACTTTAATAACTGAGCTGGCACTATAAGGTAGCTTATACACATACAGCATGGACACACATACACACACAATCACAGTTTCTCAACCTTTCTTTCCAAGCAGATGGAGGTCAGTTGGGAGACAGTACAGTGGAGGTCAGCAAGTGTTTTGTTTGGCGCTGCCAGACAGGTTCTGCTAGCTTGGTACAGTATATGTGAGGGTTTGCAGAATGTGTGTATACGTTACATCCTGTCAAACACATAGTAGTATATACCTGTAAATAATTAATGCATTAAGTTTCTACTGCCCCACATATGAATTTGTTGCCGTTTCCAAAACAATACAGTACTGCTTGACAAGAAGTTTTCAATGCATCTGAGTTAAGGCAATAGTTAGCATTATCTATAGATATTGTAATAGACATAAAGTCTATGAAGGGAGAATAATTTACTGTTACAAAAGTACAAACAGCATGCAATGAGTTGTAGCAGTCTCAAACCTTGTTAGATGCACTGCACACTTTTTTCTGCTTGTGTACGTTACAGTAACAACTACCTATTGTTGTGAAAGTCACTTTAGAAGAAGCTCATACTAAGCAGAAACGTACATCCTTGGGAGATCATGAATGTTCCATAGGTAAAGATCTGCCTATTTTATTCCTATTTTTGCTGTCCACAAGTCAGAATTTTACCCAGGAACACAAAAGATAATAAGAAATATACTGAGAAACTTCAATGCTGCTTAAACAATTTTATTTGAAGCCTCAAAACCGGTGGTATGAAGACATGAAATGTAAGCCAGAAGTTAAAAGAGTGTCATGTTCTTGAAAAGCTTTCGTCTTTCCAAACTCTTCACTTTAGGAGTCATAAAGCTCATATCCTCTCTCTAGAAAATGGAAGCAGAGAATGACAGAATGCGCTTCTTTGCACAATCTGAATGGAGGCAAAAAGATATAATTTGCTATTCACTGGGTCCAATGTGATTGTTTGAATAGGGAGAGAATCTGAAGGAAATGAAGCCGCAGGGAGCAGTGCTTTAAAAATACTGCAATGAAGCGTACAGAAGATGCCTAACTTCATCTGCTTTTTTATTGATAATGGTTTTTAATTTTTTATATGTAAGAATTCCACCTTAAAATGTGTGACGTGAGAGACATTTCTTGTGTTTTCAATCACAGTCAAAGCCTCCTCAAAAATGTTATTACAGGGTATTGAATGTGATTAATATATCATTCATTTGAAATTCACTTCCATGACAGGATTATATTGCAAAACTGGGGTGTCAGATTTTTTCAAATTGACAGTTTTTTTCATTTTCGAAGGTAAGTGAATATTTATTTATGCTGTTTATGCAAATCCTGCACACTGTAAAGGATGCAAAGGTTTTATAATAAACATCTGAGTACCAGGTCTATAATAACAGCAATGTGGAATATGTTTTTAATTAAATTGGATTTCAAATTATTCCCCTATAGTTTACATTTTTGACAAACAAAAAGGCAAGTTAACACATCTATGGCAAGAATGCAAAGATTTCCTTGAAAAATCCCTCTCCTCTCTACATCACTTAACCCCTCTCTACCATTATCCTCTCTATATACTTGCAGACAAAAATATCAGCTTACCGGCTGCAACAGCTGCGTGCCTGATCGGCATATTTCCAACAAGTTTGATTATTGATTCGTTAACAGCTTTATGATGTGATACAGCAGAATTATGAATGTAATTGCAATATGCAAACTGCATTATAACGGTTGATTTTCTGTTTATGTTATCATGCAAATGGCTTGTGGGACCATACATTCGCACCTTAACACTCTCCACTTCTTGGAGAGCAATAGTATGCCAAGAGAAGCTTTTCTGGCCTATCTTTTTCTTTTAGTCAGACATTTTTATGATGGGCAATTGTTATTGGTGCAGCTGATTAATAGATAATGTGATTGGCTGAGAAGATAATGATTCATCTCCATACCTATCCTATTTATTTTCCAATTCACCCGAGCTTTTGCTAATATATATAAACATATACAAACAAAAGTTTCAGGTGTGTTTGAATGCTCTCCCAAAGTCTTTCTGCATATATCATTTAGCATTACAATTAGGTAGTTTAAATAGCGTCCTCATGTATGTGTATGTCTCTGCGTGTCACATTATGCATGTATGTGCATCTGTGCATGCATACACAGTAGTATTTGTGTGTGTGTGCCCTTGTGCCCTGCTGGTGGTAAACAGTGTGGGCGGTCCTGAGGGAGGAGTAGGCTCAAGGTCCCTGGTGAGGATGTCATCTTGTCTGACTCAGCCCACAGGGAACGACAAACTCACAGGAGACTCACCCACTCTCTGCCTCATTGATTTAAAAGCCGTGGATATTATGATGAACTGCAGCGGATCTCCCCAGCATTTTTATACTCCAATTACTATTCAGGGAATTTATCTATAGGAGCATGTGGTTGGACAGGATCATTCAAGACAAAGGCTGGCGGACCAGAGTTGCAGCTGAGGCCCGCATGGTTCTCCCTGTGACATAATTCCCTTTATCTTGGCTTCTGACCCAGTTCTGTCAAAAGACCCCTTAAGATGTATTACAGGGGCCGACTGACACAACTCTGCTATAACACCAGAGCCCACAGAGACACTAAGTCCTGTTGATGTGACTCAATCATATAATGCATTAGGACACAGGCAAACATATGACTTAATAATGTCCTCTCTACTTCAGTCTGATGAATCACCACTGCAGTGAAATGTTTTAATCCAAAAGTTCACTGCAAAATGTAACATTTGGTAAATCTTTAAACATATATTTTTTTTAAAAAGCCATTCGCTGTTAGCTGAGGAAAAGAACGATCGGAATAGAATGTGCAGTGTTACGCAATGCTGAAAACGCGGGCATTAGAAACTGTTAGAGAACAAAACAACCACGTAAACAATGTATTTTCTGTAGGAGCAAAACTCCTCTTGCAGAAGTATATTTGAAATTCAATTAAAATATTCTATTGAGTGAAGCTGTTCCAACAGGCTGAAGATGAGTAAATGGGCTGCTGGAGCATTGGATCTTTAATGACCTGCTCCAGGGACCAAGGCCATTAAACAACTATACAGTGGATGTACAGCATGTGCTGAAGAACTTCATCACAGAGTTCTAGAGGTAGCACAACTTGTTCTACATTATATAAAGTATAACTGTGATAATCCCCCGGTCCCCGCGGCTCCCACAAATACAATCTAATTCTGTAGGAAACACTGGATCTCCAATGCATGATTTTGTATGTAGCATTTTGGGCAACGTTTCTGAGCAAAAAATAAATAAATAAAAAAGAATCACCTTTTCTCTCAGGGCTTCCACAGATTACCCTTTTCAGTGTTTCTCATGTAGGTAGTAAAGAATAGAACGAATTATTGATTTCAGCTACAGCCATATTCATTCACTCTCTCACATCCTCCTCCTTTTCTTGGTTTAATATTTTTATCCTCTCCCTTTTTGTATTCCCTCCTACCTCTTGCGGTTGCCCTCCTTCTCTCTCTCCCTCTCACACATTCAGAGATTCACACAGTGATGCTAAAATTAGCAGTATCCACTTCTGCACCAGCTATGGCAGCAAAAGCCTCCGAGCAGGAAGCAGAGGATGCTTCAGAGACTTCATTAAGTAATGCACATGCACGTGCGCACGAACACACACACACACACACACACACACACACGTTCAAATACAGATGCCTCTTTTATTCTCATTCATTTTTTCTTACTTACGTGCCCAACTGAACACTTGTACAGCTACACAGACACAAAGCAGAGAAACACGGACCAACAAAGCAGCACATTCTGTCCCGACTCCTTTAGGGTGTCTCTGTCAGCTGCCTTACCAGTTATATGTGCCTTCTTATGTAAGAAGGTCACTCTCAGTTACTTCTATTTGTATGAATAAGAAAGGCTGATTTAGAGTAAAAACACTACAACAAAAAAAAGAATACATTCCTTTTTCTACTATAGTCAATTACCTAAAGCAGAAAAGAAATGTTAGCAGGACCATCTTCGATGAGGCACATCATATCTATATCCTCATATTCAGCAACAAAAACTATACTCAAATACCTGTGGTATTAAGTACTAAGAGTCGGCAATTAAAGTGGGCATTGCTTGTAAAGTTGCAACTGGCAACATCTGTTTCTTGCAAGGTTTACAATCTATACAGTAAAACACATTATGTGGTTTACAATCTACGTCGTAATGCAACTTATGAGCTGTCAAACTAAGCATTAACCGGTCTCCACCAAACCAAACCTAGAACTCCTTCAGCCAGTAGGACCACCATGAAATGAGCAATAATTCATACAAAGTGGTCCTTTGAGGAACATGACAGTCATGTCCTCCTCCTGGCACGTGTCGCTGTGGGCGGGCAGTGATGTACTGACAAGATGATGCAATAGGAGGCACGGCGAGGGAAGAGGGTTCAGGCTCAAGGAGCGAGAAAGAGGGTATATGTGACTGAGTGCATCCATGATTCTTGTCTCCTTTTGTAACACGGACACCCTCAGGAAAATCAGACACACACACAAACACACACACAACACACACCCTACCCAAACCTGCTGTGACAGCAGTCAGTAACACCCTAGGTGGTCACATGTCCAGCTCCCCTGACTCAGATATGCACACATACACACCAACAGTAACAATTGCTCTGTGTGTCTCTCTCTATCTCTTCATTGATCTATATAACTGTTATCCTCCATAAAAGTGTAAAGACTAGTGATCTAAATAGACATTGCAAAATAATGAAAAGGGGCTGTTTAGCCTTGAAATCATTTGAAAAAAATAAACGTATAGTCCTGCTTTTGTTAAGGTAATGAATCCAATGAGTTGTCTGTAGGTTAATAACGCCCATTATAAAAATGTTCATAATTAGTATTCTTCCATTTCTTCTGAAACTAAAAAAAAGTTTCCACGGAGGTTTTTATGGCAATTTTTGTTGATTATCTTAAGAAATATATTTCACATTTTACCTGAGTAAAGTGAATGCAAGGTGTATCTTTATGCTGCTGACACAGATTTATTTATTTATTTACTGATTGCAATAATGCTAATAACTGCTTAGTGTGTCTTCTCTTCTGTATACCTCAAAAAGCATTTAATTAAATCATTAAATTAAAATAGAGTTAATACAAGCTTATCTCCTGTATGCAATACGGAACTCAAAGCACATCCATTGCCTCCAAACGGCTCTCAACATGGAGACAGCTGAACTACAAACAGTGGCAACAGTGCCTACAGAGCTCTGTGTTTACCTAGGGGGAGATGGGCAATACACTTGCATGACTACCCTGGTGAGCTGGAAATTGTTATAAGAGCTAACCACTGTATGAGTGCAGTGCAGAGTGGTGGCCATTAGCTAGCCGCTGGGGTATAACAGAGTCAGACTCAAATGCACTAATATGCATGCGTTGCCATGGCTATGTAAAGAACACACAGAACTAACAGATGTGCTAAATCCGGCTTTGTTTTTTACAAAAGTTTAGGAACCAACCATTTATTAATTATAAAACTAAAAACAACAGATTAAATCCTCTACACTTCATTTAACAGAATGTCAGTGGGTTTGGATTTTGTGCAAAATCTACTAGTTTGTGTTACAACACAAAACATACAGAGGTCACTATCCTTCCAGTGTAGAGACAAAGTTTCAGAGTATTGCGTTGCCAGATGATGAAACAACGTTGCTGGATAATTCATATTCATGATGCCTTTTCTCTTTAGGCAAAGGGGAGAGATGAGGTAACAAGTAACAACATGTATGACAAAAGGCAACGGAAGTCTGAGTAACTTTAGCACTAATATAAGATAGAGGCTACTGGTGGTCTTGACTGCTGGCTCCTTTTTTCAGTAAATAATAGAACAAGGTATCAAGGTACACCTTACAAGGATATGGTTAATGTTAAATTATACATGCGGCAGTGTAAAAAAAGGTCATGATTACTAATTTTATGTAAATCTCAGTTCCCATAAACCAAACCTCATCACAGAAATACATTCCCATATGTGCCACACACCACCGACGCTGTGTCCCTTTAAAATAAAATCTGATGCACATTCACATTTATATGCATATAGTCCTGACACATTCTGTATTCAAAAAACATAGATCATATTTAAAACCACCTCATATTTAATCATATTGCATGTGCAGAATCTATATGTGTCCTTTGTGCTCGTGTGGGTATATTAAGGCACTGCAGTTAGCAGGGGCACCTGGTTCCCATAGCAACCTAGATGGCTTAGCATGGAGAAAGCAGCAGGTACGTGTAGATGAGGATAAATCACCAATAAGTTATTTTGGTGCATCTCTGCCTTTCTCTTGAACACAATCTTAAGAGCATTTTCAATCCTTGACCTCAATCAGATCCAATGCTTCTCTTACCACTTCTTTTCCACCTCCTATGTCATCATTAAAGTTGCAAATACTAAGGCCACTGTGATTTCTAGTTCAACATCGAGGTGGTTCACAGGTTCTACTTATCTACGCCGAAGCTGATAAGAGCACCACTGTGATTGCTAGTTCAACATCGAGGTGGTTCACAGGTTCTACTTATCTACGCCGAAGCTGATAAGAGCACCACAAATATTGAATATTAGGTTCAAATTATTTGTACTGATTTCCAAAATGTTGCTGGTAATGGTAATGTTCTCCTTACAAGTCGAATAGAAAACTGTTTCCTACGCATCATGAAACAGGCATTCTGTCCAGAGACAGTCTGGCTTTGGTTTGAATTGATCACAAAAGTGAGAGGACTTTGGACCACATGAGCATGGTGTATGCTGCATACTAATGTCGTACTGCATGATTTCTAGGTAATAAAGCTCAAGCTTAGCTTGAGATAGAGCTGGTGGGGATTGAAGTCAAAACCCACGTTAAAATCAACATCTATCAACATCGGAAACATATATCTTCTTGCAAGCGGAGCAGATCTGAGATTTAATGCTTGATCACTGTGAGTCTCTGCTGTCTTTGGAAAAAATACTAAACTATTGAAAATGACAAGAATCTTAAATGTGAAATACATTTTTCAGCACATTTACTGTTTAAATTGCGAACCGTATGGCTGCTAAGGAATGACGATTTGCACTCTTAATTAATTAGAGATATTGAAAGAAGTTGATTGATTATTTTGGCTCATGCTAGATGACAGATTGTAAATCACTAATTTCATACGGTTCAAATATCCCTTTCTATGACTTTATCCTGAATATATATATATATACTAATTGTCCAGTTACAATGTAATATAATGAGTTCAATACTTGTGTGTGTAATGGCTGCTGTGTATCCATAATTATATTGATGACACACACACACACACACACACACACACACACACACACACACACACACACACACACACACACACACACACACACACACACACACACACACACACACACACACACAGAAGCACACCACCACCCTAACCTGAGCATCTCTTCTGTTTTCGATTATACTATAAATCAATTGTTTATCTTGATTAAAAGAAGTTCCAGTTCCTCTATAATGATCAATAGACTGAAATCAGGAGAGTGTAATCTAGATTGGCAGTAGAGCTGACCACAGACACAGTCGATAAACAACACAGTGAAACCAGCCAATAAACAGCACTCACATTCAAAGAGGTACAGCACAGAAACACTTAACACTTATTCCTGATTAGTTATATCGGAAGGAGAAGGGACATATTAGGATTAACTGCTAATTAGTAAATAGCTAATGAGTAGCTACACATTCACTAGTGACTAATCTGGATGTAATGCACATTGTTACACAATCAAGTGTCACCTGTTATTCTTAACGAACACTCAATCCGTTTATACCATTTATTTTTAGATCTGATTCACTTACTTACGCATACCAGAATGCCCTCAAGCAAGAGATAATCAGCGGCATTACTCACCTTCCATTGCATACTTCATATCCAGGGCAAAGAGGCTCCACATGATCTCAGCGCTGATCTTGCCCGCATTCAGTTCCTGTGGAAACCTGGTGGAATTGAAACGGATTCCAATCAGACTCATTTCCGGACTTGCACGCTCGACTGGGCGGCCTGATGGCTTGGCCCAGCCTGGATCTCTAACAAACGACTTAACAAATGTGCAAGGAGACATGGTTGGTGAATCTCTTAATCTAATAATCCCGGGTCATTCCCAAACCTGGTTGAATTGTGGCGGAAGCGAGATGCATGCACGGGGCAAAAAGACGAGAAATTGTTCAAGAGGAAATGACACAACAAAATGAAAAAGAGAGAGAGGGGTGGCAACCTATTTGAAAAGTAATCTGCTATTTTGAATGCCTATAGATTTTCAGCCAGAGCTTGAATGTGAGGTGTCAATGGCTTAATCACCCGCATCTTTAGACAGTGAAAGGAGGACATTTATAGATGACGGGGCTTGGAGGCTGGAGATCACCCTGTTTTCCGACAACAAAACACATTTGCCTAAGGATTCCCATTGAAACAGTAAACATATACTCAGGCAGGACATTGGCAACAAACCAATGCCCTAGTGTGCCCGCTCACTTACAAACAAACACACACACATACACACACACTGTCCTCTACCCAACCTACAGCACATCCTTTTATGGAGTAAAGGAACAAACACTGAGATTAGAAGGCAAATTTGTGCTCCTGGTGACAAACAAACAAACAACAAAAAGAATCCCAGAAACAATTCCTCCCTCTTTCGGCTGTGGCACATGAGGTAGAGCGCTTGTCCCGTAACCACAAGGTTGGTGGTTCAAACCCCTCTACCGGCAACATGCCGAGGTGTCCTTGAGCAAGACACCTAACCCCAAGTTGCTCCCCAGGCGCTTCATTGCAGCCCACTGCTCCTCCGGGATGGGTTAAATGCAGAGAAATAATTTCCCCATTGTGGGACTAATAAAGGCTTAATTATTATTATTATTATTATTCATCTCTATCACTCTCAGTGTCTGTCTCTCAACCTTGATTATACTTTGGTTTCATCATGCACCTACTTGGTGCACAATGGGCAAGGTAGTCAATAAAAAAAACAGCAGAAATGAATATAACATCTGCAGCTACTGTGCATGCCTGTACATGGTTTACAATCTCCTTCTATGTGGTGAAAAAATTATGTTATGTGGTTTACAATCTGCATGATGAGTGTTTCTGGAAATAATCTCTAAAGCTTCTAATCTTTTACAGTTTTAAAAAACACCTGCAGCCTCCAATTTTATGTTTCTAATCATAAAATAAATTATGTAGATCAGCCTATTGGCTCAAAAAGCTAAGCAAGATTCCCAATAAATGTTCTCAGCACAGAGCAGCAGAGTAACGTTATAACAGTTTTCCCTCTGGCAAAAGCTCCCATTATTTAAAGGCAACAAGTCCACTCCTGGGTTTATTGTGAAAAAGCATCAGGTTGCTGTCGCTCTGGAACTTGACCAGGGGAATGTGGAGGAAATGGGCATGAATATTGCAAATCTATCATTAGACAGTGTAGGAGAGAAAGCTTAGGGCATAAACAGAGTCTTAATAAGCATCGTAAATCAGCAGGAGGATGGAGAAAAGCAAAAGGGGGAGGCGAGAGCGTGAAAGAAAGAGAAGAATATGCTCCATCTTATTTCTTATATGGTGAGCGCCAGAGTAATTTGTTTGGTTTTATTAGTCAAATCATCACAACGACGCAAACACAAACGTCCCCTCAACACCATCACCACAACCATCCCTCTATCACTTTTTACTACAAGCAAATCTCTCATCTGTTATATAATTTAGTAACATTGCATTCCCCTTTTTATCCATCCATACTATGGCTCATCGTACAAAAAAAAAGAAGCTTTTTTTACTGATGGCTTCTCTGGCTGCCTCCCAGCCCTCTTACACAACACTGTGCTCATTCATGTCTCGACTATCAGCAAATGCATTTATCAAATTTTACAGGAGCAAGACGTGTTTTTTCCCCTCACACTATATATAAATATAAACAGTATATATAACAATGTTTCTCTCCCTCGCCTTTTAACCATGTGTCATAAATAATGAAGCACAACTTGGCCTTAATTAAGCCAAATAAATACAGAAATACAGTACGGAATTATGAATATTGAACAACGTAGTAAATATTTAATTAGAATGAGTCTTTTTAAAGACCAAAACATCACTATCTTATTTTCTTCTTTTTTTAAACAATATTTCCATATCAAACAAACAAACACATTCATAAACCTTCTCTTCAGTCACCACATTTCCATTTGGTCAGAAATGGTTGGCAGCTAGCACTGAAAATTATCTCTGCCTGTTAAGAGTGTTTTTAGTGTAGTCATTTATACCTTTGAAATTATATGGATATATGGTTACATGCAAATGGAGTAATGTTAACATAATGTTCAACAATGCATGTGTAATGAGAATGCCTAACTGCTTACCAGAAAAGCTGACGAGCAACTAATTAAGTACATGCTGAAAGTGTTTTCAATCAGATTGCTTGGTAAAAAAAGTTGGATGGTAAAATAAAGAAGTACATACTGGTTAACGACTGGGGTGTAAGCTGTCCGGTCCTCATCGATTACTGACACCATGAGAGTGATGAGTTTTGGCCAGAAGTCCAGGTTCTTTATAGATGGACCCTGCTCCTCTCGGGGGATGTCCTGCTTCCGGCTCTACAAAGAATAAAATATGGATGGTTAGAGTCCAAAGCCAGGATAAATGTGTTGAAGGTGGAGTAGAAAAATTACAATTTTGGTTTTCGCAAAAATCAAATGTTGCCCGGAATCAACACAGTAAAACAAAGATGGTTGATGTACGTTAAGTAACAGACTTTTCAACACATATATTCTTTATTGCCTGTCATAATATTACCTTGCTTTTACTTTTTTTTTAATACTATACACTTGATTATATACTTGCATCTTTAATGAAATTGAACTTAATAAGAAGTAAGGGTCAGAATATTAGTATGATGCTAGATGTTCACAGTGTAAGGACACTAAAAACAATAAAAACAACAACAACTGAACAAACAAAGGATGGGACATGGTTACCACACTTCTAATGAGCTTAAATCATCCCCCCCCCCCCCCCCCCCCCCAAAAAAAAATCCTTAGAATAGTTTAATGAAATCAAAGCCAGTGATTTTATTTATGGTCAGCATTTTTTCAGCAACAATGTTTTTATGTGATTACAGAACGAAGAATAAATCCTTTTTTGTGCTGGAGTCTGACATCCCCGTGTTGTATTCAAATTACTGGCACAAGTGATACAAAGAAGTGATGCATCTATGTAAGTTGCATTGCTGTTTGAAATGAGACTTTATTGATGTCAGCCTTACTGTTAATGTTGTTCTGCTGCTTGCTATTGACAATGAAAACTGAACATGTCCCACTGCAACAAGTTAAGAATAAAAGGTGGGTTTTTTTTCACACAGTGTATCTGTCTTGTTCACAAAACAAGACATAGTCATTTTCTGCCTCTTTTTTCCTGTTTACAGTGAATATATTTTAATATTGCAGGGAGTAACGAAACAAGAACACAGTGAGCTGCTAAATGAAGCGCTGCAGGCTGTAAACCTCTAACTCCTCAGCATGTTAACCACTTACAGTCACTCTGCCCTGCTGTGGTGTGGAGTACTCCCACCATGTGCAGCATAAAATCAGATAGTGATTGCTCATAGCCATAATGGAAAAAGGAAGATTATCATCTGAGGTCTTTATTACAACAATGTGAGTTTGTTCAGATGCATTGGAAACAGATAACATCTAATATAAAGGATTACAACTTTACAGTTTTAAAAGTGTAATCACCCTCCGTTATGTGCTTATGTAGATGTGAGTGTGTGTGTGTGTGTGTGTGTGTGTGTGTGTGTGTGTGTGTGTGTGTGTGTGTGTGTGTGTGTGTGTGTGTGTGTGTGTGTGTGTGTGTGTGTGTGTGTGTGTGTGTGTGTGTGTGTCAAAATGTGTTGCAGAAATCTCTGTTTCTGTACCTTGGTGAAAGGTGTTAAATATGAAACCGCTCACTGACTCTACCATCTGCTCACCCCACACTGAGCGTAACCACACTGATCTCCGGTCAGCACCTAACTGTCACAGTCATTCCCTCTGCCATAAACAAGTTCCACAGAAAACAAGCAAGGCCACGCACACAGAAAACACAAAGCTGAGCGCACATACTGACACCTCTGTATCATACAGAGACGTGAAAACATGCAAACACACCCACGCTTATATAATCTACTGTATGACTGTGCACTATGGGGACATATCCTCCCAAGGGGATGTAATACAAATTATCTCATTTGTGTGTGTGTGTGTGTAACTCTAGACTAAAGCAAAATCTATGCTTGATGTATGAAAATTGTGTTAAAAATGAAATATGTTCCAATCAGTTACTGAATAATTTAGGTTGAATAATTTAACAGCCTTAAGCCTATTGGATTCTGTGCAGCACGGAGAGGAGATGTTTTAGGGAGAGCTTGGGAAATGGAAATGCAACATGAGTCAATTCATCATTGATGCAATCCATAAAACCTAATCAATCCCTACAATAATCAAATTATGTCTCATGACGTTGATTCTTGTTTTGAATATCTGGTGGTGCAAGGCCGACATTTAAGCCGGAGGAGCTACAGAATTTAATCTCAGAGGAACAAGAAACGCAGACACAGTTTACAGTCGACTCTGTGACAGTCGGTCGTGTCGACCCAGGGTTCACTACTTCAATCATTTGGGTTTGAGAATGAAGAACTTCAGTGATCGAATGCGCCATGGTCATAAAAACAGATTACTCCTTATTCCATGGGAGGTTCCATCCCAGGCATCATATTGATCAAAGGCTCCTTTCATTTCTAATTTGCATATTCACTAATGTTTGCTAGATAGAAATACATTAGAAATGCACTGATTTCCCCATGTGGATGAAAGGAGGGAGCTTCATATGTAGCATAATCAAAGACTGTGTTGGGACTTGTGAAGTTGAAGCTGGATGCATGTTAACCGGCTGGTTCAAAAACCAGCATACTGTAAATCATCAACAGTATGCACTACTAGAAATGGTAAAGGATGGCTGAGATGCAAAACAACATTGCTTAGTGTCATCACAAATTAAGGAAAGCAGCACCTGAGATATATATTTTTGGTCCATCTATCATGAAATTCAGAATATTGCAGGGTTAACAAGTGATTACTAAAGAGTACTAGCGATTAATGAGTTAGATAAAAGCCTCTAAGAAATAGGCCTGCAATCCATTTGGCCCCTTACCCATAATTAATGAGTTCAAAGAGGAAGACCTGGCCTGGTAAGAGAGACACGGGCCATCAGGGGGAGATATGCAACTACAAGATGAATATCTGTTAAATTGGAAGCATGATATAATGAAACAACCATCTCTGCAGGAGATGACTCAGCTATGCAAAACCTGTCCGTGGGTGTATCATAGCTGTATGCATGTATGAAGGACACTGAAGGTTGTGTCATCCCTACTGAATTGGATGCAGCTTGCATCCTGCTAAGACATAATGCCGTCTCCCTTTGCTCATCTGTATTCACCTCAAGCAGGTACAAACACATTGTTAAAGGTGATTAAGTAGCTTGTTGTCTTTTTACAGTCAACAACACACCCATGGGCTTCACTCTCAGTTGTACTAGGAGGTGAATACTGTACCGGACTCAAAGCGCAGTGGCGTTTCACTACTTCCAGTGCACAATGGTGGTGGTTGCACCAGCAGAAATATTCATAGCAGTGTATCACTCCTCTAGAGGGTAGCTAGTGGTTTATGTTTATTGTTTAGCACTTTCAGGCCTTGTGTGGGAGGAATCAGCATTAGCATATAACTCGCTCCTCATCAATTCTCACAATGTGACACAAATTGCAGAGTCTCTGATTGAAAGATGTTCATGGAGAATGTGATCAAATTCCCAAGAGAGAGAGAGAGAGAGCTGTGGGTTGAAACGAAGCTGTTGCAATGCTTTTGAACGCCCAGAGAAAATAGGTTGTATCTGTAAATATTGAATAAAATAATAAACTCAAAGGCACACATTCTGTGAACAAATAATGGGTTCATGAAAATACAGTTAAATCAACCATTTGGGTATTGTTGGCAAATATGTGATAATGTCTGTTAGAGAGATACCTATCGTATCAATTTGAATTGCTTGCTCAGTCACGAGTGGAGTAGTCTTCTAGCTCCTCTGTGGCTCGTCTCACAAACAGGCATGGTGGGTCCCTGCTTTTGCACGCCTGTCAACAATCACCAACCTCCCCCTTCCAAACCAGACTGCTTCTATTCATCTGTCTACTTATGCATTAGTATTTGCATAATACATAAGAATGTGTGCATATACGTCTAAATGCATCATATATGCATTCGCAGACTACAAGGAATTTCTGGTCTGTGCACCATCATTTGCCGCTCCACATTCATTCCCAGTGGATGAGCCAGAAAGAAAATATGGTCATTTTTCCCCTCTGCCCTTCTCCATGATTCATTTGCCCTCTTTCCATTTACTCTTCGTCTTGCTTTTCAAAAATTTTACTTTTCCTGCCAGGATTAAAGAAAGCCAGATTTCCCCTGTCTTTTTTCCTCCTCCCAGTCATTTTACGCCTAAGCAGAGGCAGAAAGCTTTGTTGTTGGTTATGCAAGATGCCTCATTGGAGCTTGGATATTTCACTGCCTGCCTGGCCACCGTGTCAACTCTTGTGTAGCCACACTCAGTCACTGTTAGCAACTGGAGAATTGGGGTCTGAAATGTGTTCCTTCCGCTGAGTCAGAGGCTACCTAGTGTATGTGAACATAATAATTTAGAGTCACAGTGAGATTTGCTCTGGAATGAAGCTGATGTATTTTTCTTCTGCTGTGGAGGAAACAGTGATGGAGAGGCTGTCAAATGTGAAACTGTGGTGGACGAAGATGTAATTAGAGAAAGTGTCTATCTCTCCGGTTCTGTAATTGCTTACAACCCCTCAGGCTGTTTAAACAAAGAAAGCTTATTATTCAACTTTTGAGCGGATTGCACCCATTATCTTAAAGGACATTATCTTCTGAGGTTGGGAGGCCATTCTCCTTGGGAAGTAAACCGTAAAATAATGCGGCGGAGCTGCCTGTTGCCATGATTATTTACTCAGGCGAGGGCAAAGCAAGTAAACTAGCCCATGGAAATAATGTGTTCCGAGAAGCCAACCATAACGGAGGACTGGATGATGCTGTGTTACCAGAAAATATAATCAAGTGAGTCTATGAGTTCTTAATATGAGAACATGCCTCCAGCTGCTCATGGCACGCTCGTTCTTACACGAGGAGGCAGTATGGCAGCATACTTTAATTCCAGTTTATTTATATCCTTCACATTCACACTTATTTTTTCGCGCTCATACAGTACATCATTATCTATCGGGAAGTGCTACCTGATGCTTGGCTGCTTTTATATGATTCTCCACTGCAGACTGTCTCATAGAAGGTTGAACTCCTTCATGCAAAGTTTGCACTAGACACAGTGAACATTTTTATTGACTGCTTAATGTCATTCATGACATATAGCCTATTGATTTCTAGCCATGTTGAATTGAATTTATATATTCCCGGCATTGTCACACCTCAACACAAAGGACACTAAAGCTGGAAAGAGATGTCTGCTCTGTGACAGGCTGAAGGTGAAATGTGATGAAGTACATTACATGAGTACGAGCACCTGGCAGGACATTTTAGAAACAATGTTTTACCTCCAGTTACTGACAAGTGTGGCCCTGAAGTAGTAACTCTATAACGTATTATTATAATGACTTATAATTAATTAAATGCAATTTTTTCAGGTTTTCTAAATTATTTCAAGCAAGCTACATCATTAAGCTCAAGACTCACTTTTTGCAGTGATGCATGTTGTACGTGCATACAAACATTAAGGGTGAGTTATATGGTTGGTGTTGCCTATATGCCTGGCTAATTACCAGATGTTGAGTTGCTAGTAGATTACAGTAGCTGTAGATTACATGTTATTACATAAATCAGCAGAGCAGGTATGTTGTCAGCTGCTTTCACTATATTTAGCAGCTATTGCTAACACTGTATTTACTCATAAAATAAAGGTCCAGAAAGGCAGAAAATATTAAACAAAAACGTTTAAAATAACAATAAACAAATGTGCCTGCATTTTGCTCCTGTGTATAATATCCATTAAAAAATAAATCCTCCTGTTAGACAACCATAATAAAAGAAACAAAACAACACTAAAGCTGAACAGATGGCAGACATGTCCCATGCTAAAACCAGGGGAGAACAAACGCAACAACATTTTTACAATTACAGTCAGCAATAATATTTAGCTTTTCAACATTTGCAGCGAGATGCACAAGGTTGCTTCAGCCATAGACAAGGTAATGTTTTTAAGGTGAAAAGCATCTCAAGATGAGACACTGGTACAGGATTTTGCCAACTAAGAAAACTAACCAATCTTCAATACAAGAAATAGCAGCAGAGTTTACCTCCCTGTTCTTCCTTAAGAAAATATAATGACTGTTTACTTGTGTGTTTAGAAAGGAGCCAGAGGAGAAGGAAGTAATTGCGTCAAGGGTTCAGCTGACCATCGAGCCAATTATCAACAAGCAGTCGGCGCAGCAACTGAGAGGAACCATGCAGCAGGGCTTATTTTGATTAGACTCTAACACTATCCACACCTCATAACTGACACCTTACGCTCTCATTCATCTTTTGTCAAATGTATTTGTTGTTGATTTCACTATGCTTGAGGGTTTCAAAAAGCATGATAATTAAATCCAAGTGTGAAGTGTTGAAATGACACATTGTTTAATGTGTCTGTCGCTACATCTGCTAGATGTAATGTGAGGAAAACGGAGATCTCAAAATTTAGCATTCATTCACTTTTTTGGATGGTCTATTAGTTTGCAGAAAAGCTATTGGTACCTGTGCAATAGTAGAGGTCTGCCTTTAATAACCTATAAAGGTTGATTAGTTGTGATAGTCAAAAGCATCTTGAAGCGGTTTACCTGGTCAAGGAGTTGGTTGTACAGTTCATGACAGTTATCAAAAATGTATTTGTATGTGGAGTCCAGACACGCCTTCACGCAGTCCTTCACCACCATACTGGCTCTCGGTGGACTCTGGAGCTCTTGTACCTACGCACACACACAAAAATACACGCACATGATTAAAATGGTAGGTGTTGTACTAAATCTCATAGCAATTTATACTATATTAAATCATCCAATAACTATATACGATGTTACTGCGTCTTAAATGTATTTTTATGTAGAGGACCATCCATCAGTGGAGCGATAATGTAATGACATCATATTACATGTACATGAAGTATTAATCCCACGACATCACTTCCTTGTGGAAAAGGGGGCAGCCTTCTTATATCTATTATGAATAATAATTGACACGTGGCCACACTGTAAATGTGCAGTATATTGTAGCGTAGACCAGTAGCTCCTGTGTGTGAGCAGCTGTGCGTATACACAGTGAAGTGCAGCACGAGCATGGCACAGAGTGAAAGCATCGGTAACCTAATGTGACAGATTTCATTCCTTTGCTCATAGCTGCCTTCTTAGCTTTGCTTCAGTGCACCAGCGCTACACCCCCACTCCCGCAAAAAAAGAGAGTTGAACGGAGCCCAGCGCTTCCTATAGAGGAGCATGTCAAGACGTACTGTTCGGGGGAGAGGGAGGGAGAGGAAACAAAACGGAGCTGGACGCATTGTAAACACTCTACTGGAGTATGCAGGTCAACACAACATGACCCCATTGTATCGGCCCAAAGTCAAGAAAAACGGTGAAGCTATAAGTTATTTGAGTGGCCAGTGGTGTTGAGAGGGACAGGTTTTCAGGAATTATGAGCTTGAATTGATTTCACCTAAACAAAACGTGCCTGGAATCAATGTGGGTTTATGTTTTCATTTGAATGTTGTGAGATTTCACAGCCATGCCCAGTATTGAAGGTGTCTTAGTGATAAAAGGTTAAAGATGATATCTACAAAGGAAAGCATTGTGCTCAATCATCATTTATTACAACGTTTATGTTTCTTTCAGTTTCTCTTAAATCAAGTGTCGGGCTCCCACATCGCCTATCAAATTGTACTCCCTGCCCATACAACCTTCACACTCTCTCACACACGCATACAGACAAGCTACCTTCATCCGGAAGAAGGTGATGCTGGTCAGCAGATCAACAGTGGACTTGAGATCTTGGAGACGCTCTGGGTTCCCTGCAGGGAAATTATCCTGGAGTAAGAAAGAGAGAGGGGAAAATAACAGGAGGAGACATCATGTTGAGAGCAGCCTTTTAACGTCACAAACCCCCACACCCACCAAATCACATTGCTTAGCCCGAAACATTGAAATTGATTGCAGAGCAATGCCCAGCAATCATATCGAAATGACTGTCTGTCTAATCGTTTAGTGGACAAGGGAGGTCTCTGCTGATGAAAACCTCTATTTCGGGGGCATGAAGTCATCAGGCAGGGCAGAGCACCGTGACGGGGAGCATATAAAGCCCTGACAGCCCTGAGGAAAGGCATCAATGCCCCATACATTATACTACTTCTCCTACTCTCTCAGTGCTCCAATAAAATTTAGCTTGTTTTCTATCCCTCCTCTACCTTGTCAATAAATACACAATGGGGATTCAGGAAAAAGAGCCAAATCCTCACAACACCCTGTAGGCCTGACAGCACGAACACAGGAGAGGTCTATCTGAGATCAAGGCCGATCAGCGGAAGCAAACCCCGCCTGACAAATTTTCGACATGAGCAGCATAGAGGTTTCTATTGGGTTGATAAATGATTCAAGATGGCCAGTTTTGAAAAGAAGAAGCAGAAACACAAAACACAATGGAGTTCTGAAAAAATATTAGTTGAACACAACCCGAAAAGTGGTCTCAAAAAGAACAGTAGAGAAGAAAACATTTAGATGGCCTGTTAATGCCTGACGGACAGTCAGCTGTCCACTTACAGTGCATTTCTTAATACCCATGATTAATTGGAGCAGTCAGGTTTGGAGGTGAAAGTGTAGTCCCGAGTAAAGATTAGAAGCCTCCAGGAAAAAAAGCTTGACACACATTCCGCACAAGCAAATGTGGACCAGTTATACTATATTTGGCTGCTGAAGAGGGGAAAAAAGAGAAGGATATCTGTTGGGAGCAGGCTTTTTTTTTTGCCTCCACTGAATGCAGTTTGCGTCACTGCATTTTGAATGAACAATATAGTTGTTTGAGTGTTTCATCATTTTTTTCTCAGTTTAAATTTTAAATGTGATTTAAGAATATTGCGTATCCAGTCTCATCCAGTCCGCAGCAGGCTCCTTTTAATTTATATCCTTCAATTAAAATCAAAGAAAATATTTTTTCTACTTCTGCTGGAAAAGTCTCACTATCAGAATGGAGCCCATGTTTGCCACCAGTTACTAGCCTTTTTCTTTTTTTATCTCTCTTGACAGACATTTCTCTCACAATATCATCACATACATGTAACCTTCAGATAACAGTGAGACCATCAGTCCCTTTGAAACATGGACAATGTAGCTTTCATTGCAACCTTGGATTTCACCATTAGTACACCTCCTAAAATCACTGTGCTGGAACAGTTACGACAACAGCACAACATGTGTTTTATCTGTTTACTTTGGTTGTTGGAATTGCAACTTTAATAGAATAAAGCCAATTAAGACTTTGATGTGTTGCTAAAAAGTAATTCTGAAAAATGAAACTAAAGTAATTCACAAAGACCAATGCTCTGTGCTTTCTTGCTTTTCCAAAAGAGGCTTTAACACCTTTATCTAGGAGAGGAAAATCACCAATGAAAGAACTGAAATTGCACAGAAATAAAATGTAATTTCTACTTCAGTCACTGATAGTGGAAGCTGATCCATTGAGTCTACTTAGTTTTAAATTAAATGATGATTAAAATTGCAGCCCTAGTAATATCTTATGTCATATTTTTACATTTAAAATGAAGAAAAAAATTGTTTCACAGTGTAGCATTTTAAATCAGTTAATTAGTGGATTCTGACATGGAAAGGTAATCTAGCTGTGTAATTATGGTGATTGAAGTCATAGAAAGTCAAGTGATCATTGACACTCATGATTGCTGCAAAGGAGGTAGGTGGGTTCTTCACAAAAAACAAATGTCTACATGCAAAATGTTTTGATCACAGCTTCCAATCTAATTTGGCATTTGACATCCTGTTTTGATTGCAGATGGCAGGGGTGCACACAAATGCATTAATTATTGACTATATCTGTGTAAAGCAAGGAACAACTGAATAGGATTTATCTAAATTACAATCACAGCTTCAGGCGGGGAACCAAGTGTGGGATGCTTATATACCGGTAGCTTATAAAGATAAGGCAAGTTATAGTTGTATATCACCTCATTATACACAGAGCTCATTTAAAGTGCTTTACAGGCAAAGGAAAAAAACAAGACATAGTATAAAATAAGACAATAACCAAATAAAGCAGCATGTACTTGTGAACCGGTGCTACAAAGCACAAGAAACTGGGAATTTCAAAAATGTAATTCAGCTTCTTACTGTTGCTGACTAACATATACAAATGATAAATCCAGTGACTTACTTTACAATTACTGACTTTAAACATGGATGCAAACCTTTTTTTCAATGCTCTCATTGTTCAGTGTTTTCTAAAAGCAGCGACAGCTGTGCAAATAACTTTGCCTAACTTTAACAAATGCTCTGTCTGAATACATAAAAGGCCGGAAATGAGAAACTCCAACTTCATCAGCAAAAAGAACAAAGGAAAAATAATCAGATGTATTGCCAAGAAGCAAGCATACTAAAGAAGAAAAGCATCCATCTCTGAGCCAAAAGTAGAGACAACATCAGCTCTGCCTTCCAAAGATGACAAAAAGTAAATTATGAGATGGAACGGGGAGTGAGTGATGCTGATGAGCTTTTAGTTCTTTGTCTTTGTTCTAGTGTACATTAAATATTATATTGGGCCTGTGTCTTTGCTGAGTGCAAAACTTAAAAGCAGTGAGTGCTTATCATCAAAAATAAATCCCGGTGTTTTAACATTTAATGTTTTTTACAAGGGCAACATAATGCTCAAAATATTTGCTGGTCAGACACCGGGAAGAAGTGGGGCAAGTGAAGTTAATCATGTGGAAAAAGGGATCAAAAGCAGTCATGCTCTCACGGGTACTGGACCTCAAACTGCCACAGGGACACTGCACTGGTCACCCTGCACTCTGACCATCCTGAGGGGCATATGCCACAGAGTGTGTGTATGTGTGTGTGGATGAGTGTCTATTGAAGTTAAAAAAGAATAAATCGAATACTTAAAGCGGGTGTAAGACTTTGTTTGGCAAAAGGGGTAAAAAATGTCTGAGAGATAAACTGACTGGTGCGCCTCCTCTTGCCAAGTTTCTTTAGATTGTCCAAAGTCTCTCCCGTCACAGGCATGATTTTCATTTCAGAGAGAGAAATTAACTGTTAACTTCTCCTACAAATGCAGATGTGTGTGCATGTCCCTTTGGTGAGAATATACTGCAGGAAAAGTTGCTATTCTAGCATTGGCAACAACTGCCCATACTGCTAACCAACCCAAGGAAGTAAGACGGACTTATCAAAGAGAGAGTCTGACAATATCAATGAAGCGTTTCAGAGATGGAGAGAATATGTTGCTAATAGTTTAGCCTCTTTTGCTCATGGCTGTGGTTAGCCTTAGTGAGAACATCTGCGTTGCGATTAGCAGAGGGCTAAACTATTAGCAACTATTTCTCTCCTTCTCTGAAGCACTTCCTCAAAATGTATAGCTTGGTAAAGCCTTGAATTGCAGAATTTAATCTCAAAAGGCTTAACATGGTCACAGGTTTACTAAGAAAACAGGACGGTAGCTCTTATAGAATTGCCGCTATATAACAGCATCGGGATCACAAGCACGATCTGAACCATGTTTGAAATGGATGGCTAGTGCTTCTATGCCAGTGCTAGTCTGGTTCTTAGGACAGATTGGGGGAGCTGCTGGATGAGTGCTGCATTATCTAATTCAGGCAGGGTTTTTTTGCATTTTCCAGACAACTGCCTGCCCTGGAGTACTACTTGAATTACACTATCCTTAAAATGTATTATGGGATTTTTCCACAAAACGCCCAAAACAAACTGCCAACCCAAGCAGAAATGGGTATACATTTGAGATGTTTTGTTAAAGGGGACAACCGCTGCTGTCTCAACTGAGATGAGGGTTGGATATAGTGCAACATCATGTTACACAGAAAAGAACTCTTCTAAACCATGTATATATACCTATATAGTATATGTGCAATGATTATTTATTTCCCTTAGGAGTAGGCACAGATGTTTCTTATCCTCTGCACTGAACACAAGGAATATCTGTATGCCATGTGAGGATGCCAGAGGCCAGTTGTTTGCTTCTATAGCAGGCTGTGATGTGTATAAGTACATCTTGCTGTGGGCAACCTTGTGGATATTATCCCAGAAGTATACTTTCTTTTTGTTCATGTGATGCTTTAGCAGCTCCATTAACAGCTTAATGTCGCTGAATATGCCACAACCCTGCTGTAGAAAGCTACAGGTACAGTATGGAACAACTATTTTATTTCCTTTTACTGGAGGAGGCAGCAGGAGTTAATGCACCATAGAAAGCAACAAAGCAGTTGTTAGCATTAAGTAACCTTTTCTCTAAAGGCCCACTGTAATGCTACACAAAGTTACATTTTAAGATGATACTCCAGGGGAGCTTACTGAACAAACATCACTTTATATCAAACTGTCCAAACTAAGCCAAGGGCCCAAATCCCTTGCAGTGTGCTCTGAATACTGAAACATTATATCCTACCCAGAGAAACCTGCAAATCCCAGCTGGGACAGCCTGGCCATGCAAGGTGTCACTGTGTATCAGGGCTATTAGAATAAAGTTCACAGGGAAGAAACGCATATGTAGCAAAATGTAAAGTGGCAGGTGCACCCCGGCTCCCTCTCTGCTGAATCAAGTCCCCTGTTTTACAAAAAAGCAAAGTCAATCTCCCTCAGAATGTAGTTATAGTGAAATCCATACAGTGAACGGACGGAGTAGCCAGATCTGAATCGTATTACTGTCCAATAGTGGCAGGCGGGCTCTGTGGGAGAGTGAAAGAGAGAGTATGAACTGTGTGTGCATGAACCACTGGTCTGTGGCGGGCTTGACAAGAGAGCAGGGGGGCAGTGCTGGCAGGTGAAACCAATGTGATATTCTGTGGCTGCTCTCATTGCCAGACAGCCAGGCCATCTGAAAATAAAAGAGGTCATCTCTCCTTTACTTAACCCTCTGTTGCCCAACAACCATGCTTGCTCGCCTTCTTCGTCTGTTTCTCCTCTCCCTTTCCAAATCCAGCTCTCTTTCCCTCCAACTCCCTCCCTCTTTGTCCAAATCCTAACTCGTCTAACTCTCTCTCTGCTTATTTCATCCAACTTTTTTTTCCAAATCCACGTTATCCCTCACTTGCTCGCTTTTTGCCAGTCCATTTTTTGTCTCCCTCAAGTCCTCTCTCTCTTTCATGCTATCTACTTGCTGTCCTTCTCTCACCCTCTCTTTTCTGTCTTCTTAGGCAAACAGGAGGATCCATATATCGCTATCAGGTTGTGTCTCTGTAATCACATGTGGCTTCACACAGCGAGCCGTGGTAAAGAACGGGGGGAATTATAGCAATAAGGCAATCAACGACACCTTTCACCTTTTGTGTCACATTAAAAAGGTGAGAAGGTCATCTCTCAGTTACAGTTCAATGTGTGATGCCACCAGCTGGGGAGAAGATGTGTGTGTGTGGCTGCTCAGGTGCGTACCTGTGTTCGAGTCAGTAGGCAGTTGTAGCCAAGCAGCAGTGTGGAAGTCTGCTCGTTTGTGAGGGAGTTTGTGCGAGCGAGAGGTGTGGGTTTGTGTGCCTGTGGATGTGTGGCGGTGTGTGGTGTCTAACAGGTTTAGCTATCCTGGGATTGCTCTGGAAGATTATGTGTTGTATGGCATGGTTTTCAATCTGCCTGAGTGGAATACAGAGGACCTTTAGTGGCCTGCAAGTGGCATATCTTTATAATTACAATTTTTGCGGGTTGTTCAATAAAAGATATATGTTTCATTGCCACCTCTTTCTCATGTATTTTGGGTGATGGAGGGCTTTTGGGGGGATTCACTATTGTATATCTGAATGAATTCACTTACAGACAAGGGTTTGCTGCCCATCATTCAGTGACATTCACCAGAAAAATTACCCTGAAGAATGATCATCGTACAACATAAAACCCTACAAGTGACTGACAATGGGGGATGAAACATCATTTCACACGTTTCCATAGCAATTTTATTCCCAGCATTTATGTAATGTAATTTCACAAGTTCAACACTGCCACGAAGATTAAATAAAAATGACTGTACAGAGTTGCCTTGGTAGCTCACCTGGTAGAGCTCTGAGCCATGTACTAAGGCTGAGTCCTTAGCAGCGTGTCTGCTGCATGTCGCCCTTTCCCCCACCATCAAATGTCACTAGCTTGTACAGGTAACTGTGGGTATATTATGTAATTTGCCTTTTTTTTGGATGAGGTCACTGAAAAAAAGGCCCTAATAATTATGTCCATTTAAGATTTACAGTTACGATATACATGCTGCAGGCCAGCTTGCCTCACTGTAGCAGCAGCTTATGGAGTATAGCTGTTTCTGAACAAACATGATATTAATGTAGTCCACAGCATGGAAAGTAGTTGTAGTAGTTATTTTGAAACAGCAGGATCTTTGTTGTATATATTAGTAATAGCCAACGTCAAATCAATCTCCAGATGAAATATCCTACAAAGAAATATGGGAGCACATAGTCTAGTTTATGGATGTAGGGATGTATGGATACAAGATGTCCAGTATTCTAAATCTATGAACCATCATGGCAGACAGAGTGCTGGACACTCGCGACAGGGTCTATTTATTGGACCATGAGGAACATTATTTCCTGAGCTGCTGATGGGCGACTTGACACTGTAGGCTGATTATCGATATTTATGTGCCTGGCTTCTCTCTGCTGAAAACTGCAACACTTCATAGTCATTCATCATTCTAATAATTCAATTTGATTCAGTCATTCATTTTTGTTTTTTAACAGCAATGTATGTTCATTATCACATCTTAAAACCACAAATAGACATCAAAGCCATACACTTTATGTTGTTCATACTATGGGAACATAAGTGTGACACATGTGACATTATCAAATGTCATTCTTGGTATGACACCATCACACCTATGGCATTTACCTCGTCTTAATCCCGATATATACAACACCTTAACACCTTGCATTAATGTGCCTGCTGTGTGACTACATTTTGGGATTCAAACGCGGCAAGCATTCATAAAATACACCCTGAACTGTATCCAAAAAAGAAGAGAATCCATTCAATAATCATGTTTGGAGGGCGACAGACACACATTTGGCATCTGAAACAAAGTGTAAATGGATTGCTGCTCCAAGCCAGATATATTAAGCACACAGTGTACAGTAAACAGTTCAATCAACCCTGAAGCCTATCAAATCAACCAAATTGCAGTCACCTTAGATGGTAACACTTTTGTGAAAAGCACAATCAATTTAAAAGGGTACAAATGTAGAAAAACAGTCCATACTAAATGGAAACCTGTATTTTCACAAAAAGGGAGAATTGCTCTTGCTCCTCCTGTCTATCTAAATACTATTATTATGGATTTGAGGTGAATTTTACATTATACTGTAAGAATTATCATTATTTCGAATTGACAAAAACCACATTGAACAAACACACCAGATGCAAAAGTCCATACATACCCGATATTTAGAAAGGTCAATCCTTAGTGAGTTATGCAGCTGGTCCAGTAATTTGACAAATTTTTCCCTCTGTCAGGATGAAAAAATCCATAATTCAGTTCAGATTATCCCCACACACAAAGCATTGTGTCTAAACATGTATAAAACTGGGTGGTCAGTAGCATTGCTATGCCTGCAGTGATTCATTTGTACTGCCTGGAACAAAATGTAGGGGTTTAGCAATATTGCCAGACTCGGCTTACTGCCTAGAAATATTATTTGATGCCTTACAACATTAGCTTATTAAAAGTTAAATCGGAAAGCACTGGCAACCTCTGAGATTTGGTTGATTTCAATTGACGACTCGATTTAAACAAATTCTATCATCAACTCTTAATGAGATTGATGACCAAAAAGTAGTGATGTCAAGGGTTTAATATCAGACTCTAAGACAGCAATAGATGTTACTTAAGTCTAACTGGAGCCAATAGAAACCCACATTTTCATTTAGCACTCTGTCACTGCTGTAATGTCTGTGGATGTTAGACAACAAGGCAACAATAGGTGCGCTTACCCCAAAGTTAGAGGCAGCAAATCGGTCAGAAGCGGAGGCAGTGGTTGTGGTGGTGGTGGTGGTGTGGGCGAAGTATGCATTGATATTAGCAAGCAGGTTGCTCATCACTGCTGGCACACCGGGACACATGTATTTGGCGGACAGACACGAGAAGTGCCTACAGAGGAGAAGAGAGAGCTATTATTCCACCTAGCATAGGGGCAATGCTGTAGCCATTTTTGTACAATGTCGGATAATTTCTCCACCACGGATCAATAGACAATCAAATGAAAAGATTGGGACAGTGACAGACACCACATTAATGACACAATTCCAGGCAGAGAACATCACAAAAGACTTGCTTTTAGGTAATCCTCATAATCAACAAAGCACTGAAATAGAACATAATTCTGAATTAAGACAATTAAGAACATTTTCCTTTAAATATAGAGCTCAAAAAATATATATCTTAAACCCTGCTTCTGTCAATTGCTTTATAGTTACCATGATAAACAGAAATTGAGCAGACATACGTAAGGACAGTATTTCCTCATTATTTTCACTGACTGACTGCTGAAGAGAGAACGTATTTTGTTTCATATTATGTCCCAAACAATTACTTCTGGTGGAAGAGTGAATGGAAAAGGAGTTCAGTGCTCTGTTCATGTACTATATTCTTGTCTTCAGGGACTATCTAGAACCAATGATGTCATAAATCACAGCTGTATAACCTATATAGTTAAGGACATAAGGCTGCAAAGTAATAGATGGAGCAAGTAAATTTGATAAAGGGATCCTATGGGGGCTGTGATTTAATCCCTTCCAGGGGAACAAAAGAAAGAAATGTAAATCTTACTGCGTACCATTTTACTGATTTGTTTGTTTCATTCTGTAACAAATACAACCAAGACAAACTCAAGCACAGTATGCACACTTGCAGAGGTAAGTGTTTTTCATTGAGGTGAATCCACAGATGTTAACCCAGCACAAACTAAATCTCAATACTATGCAGCGCACTAAAATAACACAAGGGATCTTACCCAGGGGAGGGACTGAAGCAAGAGCATTTTACTGTTACAAAGTTTGTGTCTTCTGTTTAGATAAATCTTGTTTCCTTTTCTCCCGTCTACAGAGCTCTTTTAACTCCCTGAACTTTAAATTTCACGCAGTGAGACAGGCTCATGTATTGCCACTTCAGATTTGTGATGATATTTCTCTTTCTTTCATTACACACACACACACACACACACACACACACACACACACACACACACACACACACACACACACACACACACACACACACACACACACACACACACACACACACACACACACACACACACACATCTGCCACAGCGCTACCCAGCAGTAATTAAGTGCCGGAGCCAGAGAGGCCTGGTTTGAGCAGGGATCTCTGCCTGAGTGAAGAGCATATGCTCCTTTTAACACTTCACTCTGCTGCCTCACAAGCCATGTGGAATACCTCCCACATTATAATTCACTGGTAGCTTCAGTGAACATAGACTTTTGCTGCCATCTCCGTACCCATTCTTACAGCAGACAAAGGATTATATTATTCTGAATAGAACACCACATGTGAAAATGTGCGTGTGCAATAATCTGTATGTTTACTGTGATGAAGAAGACAAAAAATATATACGCTAGGGCTTTTTTTTTCAGCCTCTGGCGAGACCAATGGCAACCAAACATATGGGCGCATTGGATGATTTGCCTGAGAGCTTAAAGCCAGCTGAGCTTTATAAAAATTGCATTTGTTTAATGCTAACTTTGAAATGAACGTCAAAGACACACTATAATCGGCTAGGTTTTGGATCAACAAAACTCAAATTCCCTTTAGTGTACATTCCACATAATGTTGCTTTTAAACACAAAAAGAAGGAAACTGATATTATTTAACCCATCACTTAAATTAGTGTTTGGATAATACAACTAAGCATTTACTTTATTTATATTACTATTAAGGGGAATTTGTGTTATCAAAATGTTTTTTATCAATATATTTTATATATCACAAATTAGAGGTGACCACTAGTATTGTATAGCTGGAGAACGGAGATTCTGAAACTAAGAACATCCTGCACAGTGAGTCATTGCTTCATAAGGCCAAAGTGTTGGAAAAGGCTGCACGTTATGGGGAGTAATGATTACAGATTTACTCCCCCTCCTGAGTGCAGCCCAAGCACACACACAAGCAGACGGGCACACACTCAAATAGAAACACAAACATGTTCTCATCGGGAGGCCTATTTAATTACTTTGCTTTCAGCCTCCAAATTACCCAGGAGCACTTGGGGTTAGGCGAGCACAGAGAATGATGCAGAGAGAGTGATGATGGCATCCGCTGAATTCCCATGGTGCTTTTAGAGCTCAATCTCCTTAGCCAATTTTCATGAGGAAGACGTTGCTTCTCCTCGTGTTACCCTGCCATGGTTTCTACCAGCAGACTAGACGCACTACACATACACACACACACACACACACACACACACACACACACACACACACACACACACACACACTCACTTCTTATATTACGATTTCAGATGGCTGGGAGAAATGAGAAAAAAAGATGATGAGAAACAGGATGGTGGGATGTGAGGGAGGTAGGGAGGGGTTGATAGAGTGAGATGAAGAAAAAAACGATCATGAGTGAGGGATATGTTGGGGGTTGTTGTGTGGGGCACAGGAGGGATAGTTGAGTCTTTGCAGCTACTGTGATTTATGCTGCCATCATGTCAGGAGTGACTGGGAGTCAAGGATCTATGATGAGGAAAACGGAAAGGTAGGGCCTTTCATAAATTCCTGATGAAGCATAATAGGTGCTTCTATGAGAAACGCCGAGCTTAAACAAGGTTCAGGCCCGAAGCATTACCTCAACCTGAGGAAGCTTGTAATAAGGCAACTTACTACCTCACTTGTCTGCACTTAAATAACCCTGCAATCCGTCATACGCTGCAATACCCTGTCACACTGACACAACAGTATGTCACCTGGCACGGTTTACAACTATAAAACAATCAATTGTGTCAACCCCTATATATAACGCTTTATACGTGTCGTTATTGTAGCAGCTCCACTCCTTACTTATGTGGACACAGTGTGAATTGGGCAAAGGGATGTTGAAGCATCCTAGAAACAGCTACATCAAGCTTTTCAGGGCTTAAAAAAAAAAAAAGAAACCCAATAGCATTCCTGTTTTACGGGGCCATTGGAAAGATCAAGAAAGCAGCTGCTGTGGGATGTATGAGGTTGAGTCTTAATCAATGCGATCAGAAAGGTTGGAAAGGAGGGGGCGGGGGATCCAACCTGCCTGGGGCCTTGTGGAAAAAAATCAAGAAACAGGATAAAGTCAGGGTAACGGTAAATAGTCATCATGCTGAAGGAAACATTGGTCTCACAATGCTACAGAACATAAAAAAATAGCAAGAGTATTTTATTTTTTAATTTGTAAACGTATATTTCAGCTCATTATATCAAGACCATTAAAAGCAACACAATCTATCAGTGCTTCTTCATCTCAAGGATGCATGTGGTCAGATTTCTGGACATGAAAGTAAAATGTGAGCTGTGCCTTTCATTCAATTTGCCAACACAATCTGTGTGTAATTAGAGCCTGATTTACGGCGGCAGCAGCTAATTACATAGTCAGCTACTGGGACTGCCCAACAAGCGTATTCTGAACAGGAAGCAGAGCTTAAAAGGTGCAGTTCGATGATTCAGATTGACACTTTTAGATCGACTCAGTCTCACTTACAATTAAAACTTACTAAAGCAAACAATGAACAAGAGATAAAAAGTGTAATCCAAAACTACTATCGGTACCTTTTAATTTCACAAAAAATATCAATTAAAAAAAATAAAATGTGGAAATCTAACAAAATTTGTCAGGGCTTCTACCAATAATGGCTTCATTCTCCATATTTAAGTGCACTCAAAATATACTAAATACAACATGATACATCAACCATGTACCTAAATCAGTTGAATTATAAGGCATGATTTGTATAAAAAGTCTATATAAAAGGGGAGTTTGTTTTGGTAGTTAAATACAAGTTAGAATTGCATTCAGAGGTTGCATATATAACAGTGGAAGATGAATATAAGGTTGGTCTTAAGTGTTTGTGATAAAAGTGAGAAAGCTCTCTTAGCCGTTTTGCATGAACTTTTGAGTCGGTCCCCTACTTCAGGTCCTCTGTCTCCTGAAGGGGGATCAACTACAATTCAGATGTTGTGCATATCTGCTCAGAGCACATTATCTGGGCTAATCTGAACATGTATTTGTTTACATCCCTACATACTAAGAGGCACAAAAGAAAAATATAACATAAAAAAGATCCAAAACATTGAAAGTAAGAGAAATAAAACCAAATGGAAGCTCAGACCAGAATAGATGGATGACTTAGACGGTGTCTGATGTCTTCAATGACTTCCAACTTCCAGCAACTGATTTAAATTTCAGAATAACTTTTGAGAATGGTGCTATTGCTGTAGTTAATGACCAGTTTAGATTAAAGCTCAAATTTAATAACCACACGGTCACAACTTTTCATTTCCTCTTTGTCTGGTGTTAACCCAGTGGTCAAATATTAAAATGCACAATTCTTACAGTATTTTGAATCAACATAGTTTAAACTGAATTTACCAGAAAGAGTTTTGAAAAAACATATAAATGTAAAATGCTTTTGGATAGGGGCAAACCTATTTCAATGGGCCACATTAAATTACTTTTATATGGGAAACACTGCATTTGAAATGAGGTGCACAGGACTTAGCATTCTTGCCAACAATGTCTGCTGTTTAAAGACAAAAAAGCTACAGTGGCCAATAGTGTACTGGACGATAGACACTGTACATGTAAAGACAGATGCATGACGCATACTTCTGCAGTGGCAACCATTACATTACAGCAATACTAAACAATGTAACATGGCATTGCATGACCTTGATTAATATTCAGTGATTTCATTGTTTCAGGTGGTGTGTCTTTGTATGTACCTGTTAGTTGGGTTGTTTATGTGTGTGTGTATGTGGGAAAGGAAAGGGAGAGGGAGACATTTATGGATGGACAGGGTCATAGAGGATCAGAGAGACGGAAAGAGAGAGGGCGTCCATGATCAATGTGACCAAGGCAGGTTGGGAGTTTTTCCAGGAGACCAGCAATTAATCAATCAAACTTTGGAGCTCGATAGTCCTCCAAAGCTCTGTTTCTGCTGAGGAGACATCTTTACTACTTCTCCTCTCCTTCTGCTTTCCTTTTTCTCATCTCCTTATCTCCTCCACTCTGCCCAATGAGACAATGACTGATTGGTGAGGTAAAAGGCCATAGATCAGGGTGGTACTCACGTCATAGCCTGATAGATGGACTCCACTCCGTATCTCATGGCAAACTCGTCCACTATCTCCTGAGACACGTCGTCAAAGTAGACCTTCCACGCCTCGTCACCTTTCACCTGCGGGATCTTCACCACCCCGCTGTTTTTCACCTCGGTCAGGTAGTGGAACAGGTTCTGTGAGTGGCACGAGAGATAAGAAAGAAGAGGTTACGGTGATGGAGCACAGAGTCACAACAGGTAACAGCAAATTAAGGCCCTTATCAAAGCTGGTGGCATCTTTTTTTTTTTACAATGCTCTAACTATTGGTTGTTGAAAAAATCCTGTTAGTTTGCTTTCCGATGTAATCACAACAAATAATTACTTTTTTTAGTACCTGTCTTTGCAAACTTAATGCCTAGCTTCCCAAAGACAATGATTGGAGTTGAGTGAGAACTCATTTAGCTTAATGCTTAGTCACATGATGATGGTTACCTCATGTAAACAGGTGTACTGGCCATGAGGAGGAACCACGTTCTCCTCCCCTTTCATTTCCACGCTGATCTTGAGTCTGATGGCACCAGATACCGCAGACTTGTCAGTCCTTTTATCTGCAACACACAACCAAGCTGGGTTAGTCATACACGGAAATGAACTGAAGAGTAAGTACCAATTGGAAGGACCAGCTGGGACTGCTAGTCTCTGTACAGCTTTCTAAATTGTATCTCATAGGTTTGGCATTCAATTTTTCCTTATTGCTGATAAAATCTGGAGAAGCTGAAAGAAGAATATTTTCAAAAAGTTGTATTACATTCAGTTAAGCTCCAGGACAAACTAACCCTAGTCAGTTAAAGACTGTACTATTCAATAAACAACATTGTTGTCCACCTCGGTAAAAACCTGTCCTTTCAGACGGACATTTACAACACTAAAAGAGAAACACATTTATGATCTAAAGCACACAACATTAATGACAAGAACATTGGTGGCGTAAAACAAGAATGACATCATATCTATGCTCACAGCCATGCAATTTCAATTTATGAGAATACACCTGCATTTGCAATAGTAACACGTATACTGTACAGTATATGCACACCACTCTTGCATGCTCATTTATAGCACCCCACACACACACAGCCACAAAGATGCAGGCTTACACATTCCTGGCAGGTCTAAGAGCCAATGACTCCACAGCTGCTGGGGTTCTTTACAGACTCTAAATGCCTCCCCTCTGTGCTCTCATATACAATTCATCTCTACTGTATTAAATGAGGGAAATGTCCCACTACTGTCAGATGGTCCAGGGACAGACAATTGAAAAATAATTGTGACAAAGGGACGGAAAAGCCCAGATTGAAGAGGAGATGAAGAGGCTTAGAGAGGAGAGCAGCTGGAGGGGTGGACACCCACACCAGCAAAGGGCTGTTTAAACATTCATTGTGGACATTTAAAAAGGCACAGAGCATCAGCATTGGTCAGGGGTCAAAATTACCACAAATTGCTTCCTTTTAGCCAGAGTGCCAAACAAAGACAGTACCCGCCAGTCATCATACTTGAACTGAAGTGGGAGCTTGCATTATGTTGCACATTCAACCTCATGTAACATGGAGATACTAGTGATGTTTGAGAGTGGAAACAGTGAGAGTCCCTGCATCAACAGCAGCAGTACAACAACTGAACCAAAGCCATTTACCAACCTTCTTGGTAAATGGATAATAATGATGATTTGAGTAATGATCTCAATTGGACCACACTTTCTCTTCCTGTTTTATGGCTAAATTTCAACGAGAGGAAGAGTTTAAATGAAATGTGTTGTAATCATAACAATTGTAACTAGGGCTGGTCATCAAACACAACACTTTTCTTGGTACTGACCCTTATGGGTCTAAAACGATGACATTTTGGAAACTGTCGAGTAGGGCTCCAACAATTAGTCAATGGAAATTAGTCAGACAAAACGAGCAAATTGAAGATATAACCGTGGCCTCTGAGCAATTGTGAACTTTAACTTTTTGCCAATCTAAGACTGTTTTTTTTTTTTATTATTATTAGTGAGGCAAAGCTCTTGTGTGGACAAAATTAGACATTTGAGAGGGTTGTCAACTTTTGTTAAATGGAAAAAAAAAGTTGGGTTGTTTTGGTATTAATCCCAAAACACACCTATGTTGTATTGCATAAAATAACAAATCAATATATATCTCAAAATATCACATAACGTCAACATTTTATCTTGATAATAACCACAGTAACTGCCAAGATTATCTTGAGGGAATCAATATCACTTGTAGCAACGCTCTGAGATCAAATGGTTAACATACCTAGATTGTACCAAACGTCCATCTCTCCACTCAGAGTGCGAACCTCGATGATGGTCTGGCCCAAGAAATCGTCTGACTCACGCTTGAAATGCTGCTTCACCCTTGATTTGATGTCATCATCCTCGTCCCACACACGCACCTTGATGCGGTCAGTGGCGTTGTGACATTCACTGTGATTTGGAAGATGATTATGTCAGGTCAAAACAATCACAACAACATGAACAACATCAGCAGCAGCTTATTCAGTGACAGCTCATCGGGTTGGGGGTATTCAGTAGAGCAGAATGACAGTCAAATGCATGAGTACAAGTTCAGACACCTCTGATCCTTTGGACACATATGGAGAACAATTCTTGCCTGGATTCAAATGAGAAAATGTGTGTTTTTGTGCATGCATAGGGGTGTGTATGAATGAGTGTGTAACTCTGCATCTCTTTATTTTTACTCCCAATGCATGCTAATATAATCAAAGCAGAGCTGAATGTTTCACCAGAATGACTGCATAGCATTCATGGCATGGATGATATGTTTGTGAAAGCTTAAAGTCCGTCTCTTTGCTCCTCTTTGCATCAGGGCAGCTGACAGACGTTTCCCAATAATGACTCTGCTAAATAGAACAGAGGTGGCCAAAGCACTTAGCTTCAGATGGGGTCAGACTCTTCGGCTCTGGAATTAAAACTGACAGATTACATTTTGTTCTAATGACATCTTGGGTGCAACAGCCAGAGAAACAGTATCTGCAGTACTTTTTATTTTTATTTTTTTTAACTAATCCCTTTCCGGGGGAAGCACTGGCTGCTGCTGCTACAATTGCTCGGGACTTTGCTCTCTAGCAGTAATGCATCGCTCTATTAATCTACATCCCCGTTGAATGGGAAAGAGCCACCACAGGAGGCTCATTACAGGTGTGGAGCCTAGTTTGATGCTGAGATAGGACGTGTACGCACGCACACATAGATATAGAGAATCTCAGGAGCATATACAAAATACTATTCTTAACAATAATTTAAAATAATACCTTTACATTTAAAGAGATATATGGATTATTACAGGAATATGACCGAGAACTATAGACAGAAACCTCCAAAGGAATGACTTTACAAACCCTGCCGACATATCACAGCAGAACAGCCACTAATAACTACCTCTAATATTTTGTTCTACAGCTCCAAAAATATATTGACATTTTCTTTTGTCAACCTGGTTCTTATTTTCAGAGTTCTGTTGCTATGCTAATCAAAACAACTGACTTTATTAAGGTAAGCAAAGCAAACCTTGACGGGGGTTCTCAAAGGTTGCAAATTTCCAGCTAATTTGGGGTCAAGCTAATGTTTAAATTTGTCTTCTTCTTTGTCTTGAAACTCACTTACAATCATTCCTCGCATTTTCAATCTGATGTCTGTTAGATTTGCAGATTAACATACCAGCTGAAACACAGTTTTATTTGCGGCTGTGTGTGTGTGTGTGTGTGTGTGTGTGTGTGTGTGTGTGTGTGTGTGTGTGTGTGTGTGTGTGTGTGTGTGTGTGTGTGTGTGTGTGTGTTTATGAAGGTTGGCATCATAAACCATTTTTGGCAGTGTCTGCATCTCCAAATCCTCTTCAATGTAGCTGGCATATAAGATGTCATAACTTTTAGTAATTTTCGTCAGGGTCAGTCACAAAAAAAAAGAATTGTTTACGTATTTACTAAGGCCTTAAGATTCCCTTGAACAGATGATTCTTAATCTTAGTGGGGATTGGCTGGTCAGATACAGGTCAAATTAGTAGAGAGCACTCACAAGTAGAACTTCTCATCCCAGACCGGGTTGAGGTTTCCGAAGATGGTCTTTGTCCTGCGTTTGGTCTTGCCCACCTGGACGGTGACGTAAGGGTCGCTAGAGCCGGTCTTATCCTTGGCCTGTAAGCCCTGTGCACTCATCACTGAAGACAAGACAGGGTTGAAAAGAGTAAAGAGTACTGTTAATACCATAAGCAACATATAAGACCACCTTAAAGATTTAAGGTTACTTATCCTGAAATTAACTCACTTCCTACTTATACTAATCTATAGCTAACTTCACTCAATTCACAGGGGCATATTATTTTGGACGTCAGAAACAGAAAGCATCACCCTGTTGGGGGAGGTTTTACAACAGTCTCTCATTTCCAGTCACGCATCTACCTCTATATTTTATTTTAAGTGCTTACTAGTCAGTTTCCTGAAATTTATTTATTTGATTCTATGGTGTCAACTCAAGATTTGAGGGTTTGTTAGTGCCTACAGCAACTTTGTGCACTTGCCAAAAGCTGAGGCAACTAAGCTGCTCTTTGGTTCATTGACAGCAGCCACATTTATTATTCTTGTGCTTATGTGATGTATTAATTACATTTATGATTTATATTTCCCTTCATCCAGGCTAAAGGTAGATCCCATCCCCGTGTGTTGGCCCACGGCTACAATATGTCTATGCTGAGCTAAGACTACGACTTTATATCTTACACACACACACACACACACACACACACACACACACACACACACACACACACACACACACACACACACACACACACACACTCACACTCACACAGGAAGGTGCAGAGGAGAGACAGTAGTATTTCACAGCGCCATAAAAGGGAAAAAGGACACTGAGGCATTAAATATGCATAAGTGACAGTCTAAATAATTCAGGGTACATATATATCCCTCAGCTCAATGCTGACAGAAGTAGGTGGGAAGGATCTAGAGGCTTGAAGAACCATGGCCTGCTTGCTCCAGGAGTACTGAAAATCAAATGCCCCCTGTAGTAAGAGCGACATACATATAGAGGGGGAAGTATGTTTCAAAACAAACAAAGTGCAAGTCATTTCATCCAGCGGCATCTAAAACCCCAGCCCTCACAGCTTTCTATGTCTGAACACAGGGGCTGCATTTGACCGTTTTTGTAACATCCAAAATCGAAAATCCAACATTCACGTCCAAATGGCCGGATGTGTAGAATTGGAAAAGTAAGAATGCACCTACCTCTGTCACATTTAGGATGTACAAACATGAGCACAATTATCCCCTAGAGTATCCCTCCCCCACTCCTCTGTATGTATGATAGCCAGCGCTTTGCCCCGCCTTCAAGTGTGGCTTCACTTTGCACATCCCCCTGCTTTAAATGGAGTAAGCTGGGAGCAGAGTTGGAGTTTGATAGCATTTTAATCCAGTACTGAATCTGCTTATCAAATTCAAATCCTTTTGAATCCTTTATTGAGTCTGTTTGGGTTTAGGTTTTCACAGTTTTAAGCAACAAGAGTTGTATATAACTTTCAAAGAATTGAAAGTTCCTGAACAGTTTACATGACTGCCTATTAGTACAAAAAGGGAGAAAAGGTCAAGATTTTTATTGATTTTAGAAGAGTAGAGTAACAACGAGGGCATACCCAGAGGCATAAACAGATTGTGGTATGAAGAGTTCAAACTGAACAGTGGAAAGGACTACTTGTTTTCCCATTTCATACAATAATGTCTGTTTGAGCAACGCTTTCAGTAAACAGTGAACTAACTGTTCTTAAACCATTTAACTAAAGGTAATACTATTATGTAATAAACTCATACTCCTTTTGGCATGTTTGTTTGGTAATGATGCAATCAGTGAATTGGCAGGTACAGTAGCAGATTTGGTCATTAGCAAAGATTTTTTTTTTTTTTAATAAGCATAATATTGTATGTCAGATCAAGGTTCACATCCACTGCCAAACCTCTTAATGTGCACATTAGCCAGATACAGGATATCTCATGGTCGCTGCGAGAGTGCTGCAGAGTCAATGTCAGTCCGTATTTATCGAATGTTTGAGACATAAACAACAACTCAATAATTATATTTTAAAATGGGATGTTCAATAAGCCTGTGGGAAATTAACCCAGGCAACCCTGGGTGTTCTTAATGTCTCTCTCAATCCCATTTTCCTCTCTCTCTTGTTTCTCTTTTTACCTCTTCTCTTCCTCTCTTAGAGTCCTCTTCATTGCTCTCCCTAACCTTTCCATCTCACTCTCTATTTGTCTCCCCCCCTCTCTGTTTCTATTTCTCTCCAGTGAATTGACACTGTGAGAAATGCAAGGTGAGCAATACGTGAGCTGGGCCTGGCACGGAAAACCACAGAGATAGATTGGAGTCCCGAGGGTCGAGGTTACAAAGCCTACTTCCTGGCCTCCCTTCTGTCTGTTAACTAGAAATAAAATGAAACCCAGTGGTTAAGTGATCGAATGCACCATGTGTATGTAAATGAGGTAGTGAAATGAAAAGAAGAGCCTTGTAATCCTCAAGGATGATTATTCTTTTTAGGTTACGGTTTTTCAGAAATAGGGACAAACAACAGAGGTTATATAATTGAACAGTGTGAAAAATAGTTCCTGAAATTATACTGGTTTATGGACATGGGATTCAGATCTACTGCCTTTCACTAAGAGGGAAGGTAAACAAAGACGAGAGAGGTCAGAAAAAGGAGAACAACTAATGATTTTCCCTTTAAGACTGAAAAGAGAAACCGTTCCATCCGAATTGTTTAACGCACCTAATCATTATTTTATCCAAGGAACTAAAATTACATTACATTACATTACAGTCAAAACGCTTTTATGCGACCAGGAAATTGCCCCAAAAGAGATACATAAATGCATGAAAAAAAACAAAAAAAAAATGTTTTCCTTCTGAAAGTGCTGTAACGTGCTGTACTGTCAAACTGCACTAAGGGACATGGCATTTTGATTGGCATCTCTGAGAGAGCTTGCAGGGCAGCAGTGGGGGGTTCATTTCAAAGTACCCCGTACAAATCAGCATGCTAGTGAGCCCAAAAAGAATATCTCTGTCAGTGGCAGTAGGTCCTCTACTATAATAATAAGTCACCATTGCCCCTTTATTACTGCCTCTCAGAAGCTTTGTATTTACCGTGCCACCATTTAACATTTGGCAAGTATTGTTGCAATCTGATAAGCTCTCCCACTCCTCAATCTGAGTCTTGTATTCATTAGAGCTGCGTGTCACGAACTGAGCTCCTATTCAAGATTCACATGTTATTAAAAGAGTAGAGTAGAGTAAATAGTAGATGAGTCTAGCAATTTGTGTCCTGGTTTCAATGTCTCCACATTATGACCAAATAAATCGTTGTTTTCGTCAAAACAGTGATGCATTAGCAACCATGACAGCAGTATCAACAAATTACTTCTCCCCAAAATACATGATCAATTTATATTTATATTTCTAATTAAATATGCATTGCTGATTGTGGTTCAGTGTCAGAGGTTAATGACCAAGATCTTGAGGTTAATGAGAAGTAAGTACTAATTATAATAACAATGTTTGTCATTCCAGATGAGCCTGACTTGTAATGGCAGTTTTGTTGATTTGGCAATGGAGGACTGAGCAAAGGGTTAAAGGTCATGGACCAAAGGTTAAGGGTCACCTTCAGCAGTATCAGTACATTCATCATCATTATTTATCAGGACATTTCTAAGCTTCTTCTAATACAGTCAAAATTTTAGCAGAGGGTATGAAGATTAACTTTTTCATGTAATCACAGGAACCATGGTTACCTGTGATGCTGATTTTAGCAGACCACTTGGAGGTCCCATCCAGAACAGCCTGCTTGGCTGTCTTCAAATGGCTGGTGAAGTCTTCTTTGGAGACGTGGAACATCTCCTCGATGACCTCGAACACTTCAGGACTGTTCTTCTCCCTTATCTTCATGCGCTCCTTCATGGCCATGATGATGTTCTGGGTCTTGTCCTCCGCCCCGTGCTTGGAGCTCTTCTCCACTGCCCCTGGAACAAGCCAAAAGTTTGTGTTTCAGCTTGGTAGTCTGCATGTTTAATACCAAATAATTGGTAGAAAAACTTGTGATCCATCCCAGTGTCAGCGTATCTATCATATATATTCAGCACTTTTCTCCCTGTCGTATATTTTTGTAAATATGGTTACCTGACTTTCTCTTATCTTAAATACTGCAAGAGTGTACAATACTGTGTTACACCATCCGGTAACCTATATAATGTGTGCCACTATGACTTTGACTGTGTGAGTGGGTTTGCAGGATGGGTATACACAAATTCACACTTTAATGTCGGGTTAAAATGTGTGTAGTTAGGTATGTGATTGTGTGTCTGTAAGATGAAAGAGGCACAAATAGCGGTTCATTCCCTGTATCAGATGTACAGTATCATGTATCCAGAGTATGTTCTTGAGTGCAGATCGTAATGTGATAAAGATTTAACACAGTTTGAACTATAAAACATTGTAATGCTGGTATAAAGCCGTAACAAAACATTGAGTTTTATAACAGCCAGAGTGTAGCTAATCCACTTAGAGTGTGTAAGGATTGCCTTGGGGATCATCCTGAAGCCTGAATGTCACATTGTTCCTATTTGACTGCACCGCAACAACAGGGGTGTTCCTGATTGAAAAAGCTGATTGGGTGCTTTAATGAGTGCCAGTGAGCAGTGTACATGCACCATGTTACTTGAAGCTATTAAGTGCAAGAGGATATGTAATATTTATGATAAAAATCCCAATAACAGCATTCACATTTACTGTAGGACTTTGAGTATAGTGTTGGCATTTATATAAATGTGGGAGAAGAAGTGTAACACTAGGATTGTGGGCTCTTAACAGATTTCCAGACAAACCATGATTTCAGATTCAACCGATTCTAAAAAATGATTTAGCAGTTGTTTGATTATAAGCGAGCCGTGCAAAAAGAAAGGTAAATCACAAGATAATTAACATTAAGCATGTTCAAAAAATTAGAACGAATGCAACTTATTTTGCAATGCATTTTCTAATTATATCTGTCTCACACACAAACTACGCACACCCATGTAGCACTTTACCCACAAAGGTACGTTTGTAAGAACATGGCTTTGGGTTTCAAAGTCTTTGTGAACTGTACATCAAAGCATTATGGGATGAATCTACTTTCTTACTTTGTAAACAATCTGCATTGAGCAGGTCCTGGCACTTCTCGTGGCATTTAACGCCGCACTCTGAGCAGCGCATTCCCTGGCGGGCGATGCCCCACAGCAGCCCCTCGCACTCATGGCAGTAGGTGGGTGCAGTCGCCGTCCACACCTCAAAATTATGGGGTGTTGTGGATGAAATCGGGTAGATCAAGGCCTGGAGAGTCTTCTTGAAGACATGTAGTTTCTGAAAAGCAATAAAAGGCATTGAGAAATTGTGAGAAAATAATATTAGTTATGGAGAAAATGATAGACAAGGAAAATATGCGGGGGTGCAAGAAACAGACAAGATACGGCTGAGTCATGGCACCATGATCAAGAGAAAATATCTTGTTATATCTTCAAAAGTTAATAAAAACAACTTTGCACTTAAATTGCTTTTCAAAAACATTCAATACTTCTTGAGATCAGCAATAAAAAAAGAGGAATTCTTTAGCACCTGCTGAGGGACCACAATATAGCCTAATAATATTGCATAAAGTATACAAGTTTAACAGAGACAGCTTTTGCCGGCTCAATTCCAATTGACCTGCAGTCTGAATTGGTTTAAAATGTACCATACACTTCTTCATTCTAGTAATCTTGGTTATAATTATATAAGTTTCTATCTATCTTTCATCTGTACTGGAGCATTTCTTTCTGTTGTTAGAGAAAGCAATCTTACAGATTACTTTATTCCGAGAGATAACATGTGGGAGGCTTTGTTGATCCTTTTTTCTGATTACCTTATCATCAATGTAGAGGTCAGCGGTATGCAAGTAAATCAGCCTTACATCTCATTAAGCTTAGATTAACAGCATCCTTAGCCCACAGGCTTTGTTCACATTGAGTGGTTACTGAATAAGGCTGCTACAGACCAAATACTAAAGACTTCTCAAGGCCTGTCTAGGCCGATTGCTGTGTAACAGAAGCCTCCTCAAACTGAGTGCTTTACTGCAGCAGCCCTGCCATCCACAAGGGCTGGAAAAACCGGCCGGGACTTGCCAATTCTTGAAGGCAGAATCAATGGATGCTGTAAATAAGGTTTTTAAAAGTGAGCATTATCCAGATTGAGAGAGAGAGGGAGCAAGCAAGAGAGAAAGTGACAGAGGAAGAGAAGAAGATGTATGGTGGTTAAATAAATCCTCAAGAGGTACTTGCTCTCCACTTCTACTACGCTCCACTCCTCACCCTCCCTCTGCTGTCAGCCCCCTGTGTTGACAATGGGCTTTAACACCTGAACAGTAGCTCTGCACTTTACCACGAAGAGTACTGCACTGCTCGCTGGAACGCACTTACAGCAGACACAAATACACACACACACATACACTTGCAGAGTTGATTAAATGACACCAGATGACAGGACGACAAGGCCATCTAACATTGCGAACCCTCTGTTGATGCAACAGAGAGGCTGCGGAGTCCTGGAGGACCTTTAATGAAACACAGTAGGGAGACAGAGAGATTTCCCCTTTTAATCTGAGAACGATGAGATGAAGCAGATGTCTGAGATTTACCCACCACTCACACACAAGCTAGATCGGGGCCACACCCGGACGCCTGCTACTCGCCAAATTTAATGCTGATCTGTTAAATACTCACACCGCCTGCAGGAGATGAGTGAGCGTGGGAAATCTAGAGACCTTTTTTATCCCTTTTTTTTCTTTCTAGTCTCTATTTTGTTTATTTCATTTTTGGCCTTGGCAATTCTTTGACAATTGCATGAGTGTACGCTTTTCATCTATTGCATTACCAAAAGTCTATTTTCTGTCTCTTTAAATTGCCCTCGCTCTCTCTCTGTCTGTCTTCTTGCTGTCAGTCCTGACACTGCAGCACACACTGGGCAGCAGATGTGGGAAGAGTGCTGCTTGTGTGAGTCTCATGTGTTACACTGGGAGGTGACCCTGGTGATTTTGTGCAAGACACTGTTGCAATTGATTGACAGCTGCAGCCTCTGCCTGAGAGCAACATGACAGAGAAAGGAGCCGAATCTCTCTTCCTCCATTCACATTTCACCACCTATTGTCCTCGTCAGCCACTTCAGTGACACTTCAATCCTCACTATCCTCCTCCTGCCTTCTACACCGCCAATATTTTGCTTTAACTACTGTGCCATCACAGCCCTAACAAGGAATATATGTTGCAAATTTAAACATTTGCAAGTATCTTAAATTCGATCTAATAACCCTTTTTTTTTTTTGGCAATGTCCAAAATTACTTGGGTGGGAATCAGAGGGAAAGCATTTTAAAATCAATGTAGCATAGTTTGCGGCTAACAACTTGCCTGATGATATCAGAACTGACTTAAAGCAACGCATCACATCTTATTTCCAGATACTCCTTGACCCATGTCAGATCGTGGCTCCCTTTCTCCTTTGAACAACTGAGTGAGTTCACAGTGCCATTGTCTCAGCAGGTAAACACATCCTCAGTTTCTGTTGTCAGTCGCTGTTAAAAAGGCTCTGGTGCTTGGATCACATGCAGCACAGAACATTGAGCGGACACACGGGCCATTAGCCAGCCCACACATTATGTCCCTTCCTGCTCTAAAAAGCAGATGCATGGGAAACATGACGCAGAATGAGAGACTTCTATACGTCAGCAATGACAGAGTAAGATATTTTAATCAAATTAAAATGTATCGTGTTGACAGATAATACAATGTAAGAATTGGAGCAGAGATGAGACAGAAAGAGGACGGAAGATGGATGCACTCTAAATAGGTTCAAACATCTCTCCCAATAGTTTGGGGGGGGGGGGGGGGGGGGGTTGTTCAACATGGCTGCCTGATCAGTGACAAATAAGAGCCAGGGGGTCGTGATGACAAGACACTCTTAGCGCTGATCCTCTCTTCTTATTGCCCTCTTTTTCTCGCCCTTCCTCTCTCTTCTCTTCCACTCACTCTTCTACACTCTTAAACAGCATATGGTCGTTTACTGAGTACTCTCGCAATTCTCACAGGAAAGCACTCTCCTGGACTTAATGCAGCAGATAAAACTCTGACATCTGCTCGTCCTACTTAGCAAGACCGCACAATCTGCAGCTTTGCTCAGAACTCAGCTCCCCTTGGCCACCAATTATTTAACTATTCCTTGTTTACTCCGAATCCGAATATTGGACAACTATCCTTGTTCAAGTCCTTATACTGCCGCTGTGGTGCAGTGTCCAAATGTGCACAAGACTCAGTTCCCTTCCTACGGCAATTACCACAGTGCGTCTATCACGTCATTCCTCCCTCATCTGGGACATGAGTTGTTCATCCCTAAAGCCCCTTTAATAAAACCCATATTAGTAAGCAATCAAGACCCTTGCACTGGAGGACAACTGGGCATGTGGACCATGAGGACCAAGTCAAGTGTGTGAAATAGATAAGTGATACGAACATGCACACAAATCAGTGTGCACAAATTGAAAGCCAGGTCTCGTGTTTTAAAAGATGAAATATTTGTGCATGATGTTCAGAACACATTTGAATCTAGTAATCTTGTCGGCTAAGGCAGCCCCATGTTGGACATCAGTGGATATGAAATTGTCTGCTTGTTTGTCTTGCTGAAGAAGCTAGCTATTTGCATCCTATAATGCCGTCTTCCCTCTGGGAGGGAAGGATTGCAATCAATTAATGCAGAGAGAGCTTTGGAGGTCAACTCAAAAGTGTCTCACACCATCGACTGAGACATTCTGCCTTTTCTGCATAGCTCTGTCTTCCTCGATGCACAGCAATTATTATCACTAATAAAAAGGTTGGGGCTAATTTATAATATCTGAACTCAGCCAAATAATCTGACAGACGGACCACAGCAGAAAGAGTGAGTAGCTGGCCGCAGACACCATTTTCATAAACTGCAGTGTGTATTATAGATACGACAGTGACAGACAGACAGACAGATGATGGCATGCTATATATACATTGGAAGAAAAATCATCCAACCAATTTTCATTTCGGAACCCGGTGTTCCTGGCAACATTAGCCGGGCCCTTAAGTACAATTGTTGCAGTAAACAGCACAGCTATAACATTTTGTCATAGTTCCAGCACCCTGATCTCAATGCAGCGCCCCTAAAAGATAATGAGCCAACACGGGTCCAGCATCCAATGTCCCTGCAGAAGCCTCCATTACCCAATTAGACTCCACAGTAAACAGACTTTGACGTTCCATGCAGGCATTGCAGACATGTAAGTACTCACCAGATCCTCATTATTCAGGGTGGACCGGTTCACCAGAGCGAACGAGATGCCTGCCTTTCGAGCAGTGAGGGTCTGAGAGAAGGAGGGGAAAGGAGAGATGATGAAGAAGGGTAAATCCTCCGACCCATTTTTATACAGAATCTCAATGGATTTACACACAGTGGCCCTGTGAATTGGGCATTATATGTTTTGTGAAAATAAGTAAAAGCCTGAATAGATATAGGTCACATATATACAAAAGAGAAATTGTCTAAATAACAGGTAAGCCATAGCTCAAAACAAAAACAAGACTTTCTGTAATGGATGCAGAAGAAGCGTTTTTTTGACATATAGTTTGCTTACCAAAGCCTGTATTTTCCAGGAGGCCGTAAATAGAAAGAATGAAAGAAAGAAAGAAAGAAATTGAATTAGACGAGGAGCAGGAGGATGAATGCTGAAAGCACAAACAGCAGAAGAATTGTATTTACTATCCATTCTGAGCGCAAAGGTGTCTCAACTGCCATGCAGGACTGCTGGTTACGGCAAAGAGCTCTAGAACGATTCAACTATTCATCAAGAGAAATTAAACAGCCGTTGCATGATTCTTTATCCACTCATGCACTGGAAGTTACTTAACTGCAGTCATGCTTGGCATTTTTACTCAGTTCTCTGTTGGATGAAGCTTTGATCATATTTTCTGCTGTCTGCTCTGCACATTATTTTGACACAAACAGAGAAACACAAGACGCACACACTCACGTATGGGTGAAGCCAGCTGTACTGCACAACACAGACTCACACACACTCACACTTAAAAAAAAAACCGCACACACAAACACACTTCTGTTCAGACATTCAGAAACCTACTCAAACATCAAACAGCACACACCCACACAAACGAGTAGAACACAGACACACACAAATACACAAATGTAAATTAGCTGTTATGTTAATATCCATTGAGTTTGAGTGACCAGAGATTCAGAAACATTTATCCCATACTGGAGGAAGTTACGTTACAGAGGAATGCAGACATGGACAGCTGACAATATTGGATCAGTCTTTACCACGACCCTCTTTCTGTACAGCCCAGCTATGGTAAAGATCCATGGAAGCCATGGAGAATGTAGGAAGGAACGTGACCTCTACATGAACTGCGAGTGTTGATGTAAGTTTATCAACATGCACCAGCACTGTTGAGGTTGCTACGGGCAATACAAGAAGACCCTGTGTCCAGATGTTATCTGGTCATCTACATACAGCGTTCAATGCTTTGCGAATCCATTTACAACGCTCGATTTTTATTTATTTATGCTTTTGCATCCCGCCATTATACGGGGGAAACCCTGCTGTCCGTTCCAAATCAAACGCTGTTGCTGCCCGGAAGCAATCACACAGCAAATGGGGGACATTGACAAAGGAGAGGCATGAAAAGGGGACCAATTAGTTTGCTGACTACTGACTTCATCCCACGTGTAAAAGGCTTGCTCAGTGTCACTTTTACATGATTTAAAAGCCTCACACAGTTAAATCAGAAGTCAATGAAGTCTCTCGGATATATTTTTGGGTTGAGTTGTCAACATTTCAAGTTGAATGCAATTTTATCGACACCTGCCGAGCAACAACAAAAAAAAGGAAGAAAAATGGCCAAGCATCGGCGAGGCTGAAATCTGACAACTCACTGAAAAATATCACCCATAGCTGTTATGGGTCTATGTAGAAATGGCAAATATACACGCAAAATCCAAAAATAATTAAAAATTAAAAAACGACAACCCATACTTACCAAGACATTGTTGGTTATTAATTTCATGAGAGATATGGACAAATACAGCATCAACTCATGTTGTTCACCGTGATATAAACATTCATCAGCATCTTTGGCATGACATCAAGCTGCATAATCATATTATTTCACAAGAAAAATCTAATTATTTTAAGAGTAGAATGTTTAAGTATTACATAGGTTGTTTTTTAAAATCAACTTAATTTTAGAGTTCTGATAATTTTTTTTCCATCCTTTAGACCAAAATACATGAAGATGATAAACAAACATACACAAGACAGACGCACATTGTGCTCACATAAAGGACAAACAGTTAGAAACAGACATGAATACTGTTGGCATCACGACAGCATGCTGTCTCTCAGAAAGACTAACCATGTGGCACAGTGCTAAAGTGGACGGCACTGCAACAGGCCTCTCTGTGGGATATGTTATGACACATTATGTTGCAATAAAAACTAATCGTGGAGCATCACTGAGATGCAATGTCTTAAACACCCTCTCTAGGCTAATTAATCAAGCCCTAGAGTTATATCTAGGGTTACATTAACATTGCCACAAAGCAGTGCACTACACAAAATAGCAATAGTATTAAGGGGGTGCTTTTATCACCCATGAACTCCTTTTGGCATGTTCTTTTATATCACAATTAGAGTTAATGTGAATTTTGAAGCAGTTTTTTTTTTTTTAGAACTACATAGCAGGTCTACAAAGAGAGAAAAGTATTTTCAATCATCCCAATCATGTGTGCATGTCACAATTTTTTTATTAAATCAAATATCCAGAGTTATGTTTTAATAACCAGAAATGTCATCTTAAAGAATACCAAGTCTAACATAAGTCCTAGACTAGTCCTAGGATATTATATATCGATAAGAAACAGACAATGTTGTTCTCAAGCGCTATAACATTTTATCAGGTACCCAGTAAAGTTATCATTGTCTTCTTCAGTGGTCCATACTCACACAGAGCAGGATTCCACCAGTGTGGTATAACGTGGGGTCACCCAGATAGACATGACATTAATCACACATAACCTTGTTGAGGCCGATGACTCACCAGGTCTCGGACAAGAGGCATTGTCCTCTTGCGGCGTAAATCTGGCATGCTGTCAATACCATAAAGAATACTGCCAGCCCTGGAGAAGAAGACAGATTTAAAGTGTATTAATATCATAATAATGCCATGCGCGGGGAGACACTACAACAGTGAAAGGGGGGGGGGTCTTGATTTACACAGCCGGCAAATACCATGGATCATGCCTCCTACCTAACCTGTCTCACCCCTTCCTCTTCACTTGGCTGGTGCAGATCACCAACACTGGAGCTCCATGTAATCACTCTCACCCTCTGCTGATCCCATAGACTCCCTCTTCCTAGTTATTTAAATGCTTATTGGGTATTTCTGCAGTGATGAATGTTATGACACATATGTATACTACATTTTGTTAACTTTCTCCACACCTCAAAAAATGGACACTTTAAGATGAGTTTTTCTCAGACGACACTTCAGCTCCAGATCTCTTACTCTCTCCATCGCCCCAGCTCTCCTGTCCACACTCCGCGGCTCCCTCACTGCTTTCCTACCAGTCTCGCTCCTCTCCCGTGAGGCTCTCAGTGGCATCACCTCAACTGTCACTCAAAGCCTCTCTAATGACCTCAGCATGACATCAAGGCCCCAATGAATCCACAAGGATAAAGCTCCTCAAGCTTTCCTGTCAGTCCTCTCAGCGACATCAGTGGTATGACCCTAAAGATACACAATCTGACGAGTTGCCCCGGCCCTTGCCTCACCCTGGGGCCCCTAGCTCTCGCTGCCTCTTTACTGTATGCACAATGTACGTTGCAGATGGCTGTAAAGTCAGGTAATGGAGGTTTTTCATAATTATGATTATAAGCTATTTTTTCCCTTATGGCTTCATATGACAACAGTTGGCTTCATCTACCTTTCATATAGACTCTCTACCTTAATCAATTACACACATTTTTGAATAAGATTTCAATCAGATATGTGAAGCCAAGAGCATAAATTCCTCAACAGATGTTGTGAAGGCATCAGGCATCTTGTATATTCATCTTCTCTCCATGGTTCGTCACAAAACAGGGAGCATTCCACCTTAACGGGGGGTGAATGCCAGAGAATCAGCGTGTCTGCAACAGTTGTGCTACATGTGCCTCAGCATGGGGGTACAAAACAGCACAGCAGCTAAGATTGATGTATTTGGGATCCGATCAGATCAAGAAATGAGCCACCACTCACCCTCCAGACTGCAAGCCGAGCACTTTGGGGTCCAAAATACTACGAGGCTGCAGATAGAAGAAACACAGAATGTAAAACAAGAAATATAAGCAAAGTGCACACAGCTAAACACAAAGCAAACAGCAGCAAAACTAAACAAAATAAATATACAGTATGACAAAACGACTTGGGAATATACAGTACATTCCGAGGTCAATTCAGGATAAGATAAATGATAAGAGAGGAGGAGAACAGAACAGGGAGAAGGGAGGGAAGACACCACAGGCAAAAGACCAAATTGTTCCACATCAATGTAATGTGTGGGCTCAAGAGGAGAGTTTTGCCGCTCTCGGTGCTTCAGGCCAGATTTGCCTATTGTGTAACGCTCCCCCTTCACTGACCAAACTGTCCAATTTGACACAAATCATTTTCTGAAAAGGGATGAAAGGATAACCAGCACAAAGTGACAATAAGATGGCTCAAAGGCACATGCTACGTTCCCTTTCATACCTACAGATATCACTTCACTTTATCCACAGTCAAACAAACACACTCTCACAAATACACTCAGGCGGATGTATTATTTCAAATCCACCTGAGTGTACCTACACATCCACACACCATCGCACCATTTACGACAACACACAGAAGACAAATTTTAAAAATGATTACACAAACACATGCACATGCTAGCAAATCACAAGGGACCACGTGGTTGATGATTAACAATGACTTAAAACCTGTGTGTCCAAATCACTGCTGTCTGAAAGGAGAAAATGACAAGAGGGTGGAGTGTTAGGAAAGAGCAGCTTACCGGAAATTACAGACACTTAGTTAGGACACTAATCTACTATTACCGGCCGCCTGATGACACAATTCTGTTTTGCCAAACAATTTATGCAGAAATGGAGACAGAGTCAACATGTGCCTCAAGGAGAATGAACAGAGGAATCCCATATATAGTAATACTAGTAGAAAAAGCTGAACAGAAGGCTCTCAGCTAAAGGTTTAAATGTGATTATCATTCTTTGCATATAGAAAAGTCTAAATCAATACAGCATAAATTGTAAAAATGATGCCTTTGATCGATAACATTACATGAGTTAACAATCCTAGCTATGGAGACATGGGACATTAGGTAAGCATAAGCGGTTGGTATCATATTGCCATTTTAGAGACAAACTGCAAGAGGACAAGCCCTTTGAATAAGCAAGACTGCAGAGGTGTAATTACTGTGCTATTGATCCATGGGTGATAAATGGCAGCATAATCATGATCTAATGTGCTACAAACAGAAAACAGCTGTTCACAAGAGAAAGATCAAACTGTGCACTGATGAAAACAACATGATACTGGTTGTTGTTGATGTGCAGTTTCTGCAAAAGGCAATGCATGTCTTCCATTTTGTTTGATCTGTTTAGTTGAAAGTTGACACCAGTTAAAAAATCACATCATCGAGATATTAATTGGTAACCATTAAAAAAGCAATAACTCTGGACCATCACGTTGATTGAACACACAATACAGAGTATTTGATGGATGCCATTACCCAGAGTGCTCTATAGTACCATTAGTGTTCCAGTGCACATCTCTGTGCAAGTGCATGTCTTTTCATGGTGATGGTACTCAAGGAGGCACTGATCATTTGAAAAAATTTATAAAGAATTCCAGTCAAAATAAGAGTTTGAATGTATGTATCCTGTTATTTTAGGCCTAGGTAGTATACATCCTTAAAAAAGTTGATATTTGTAGACACCAAATTTTTGGTACAACTGTGAAAATATTTTCTAACTGGGTGAGGTGAAATCAAAAGCTGCACGAACACAGCAACACACAGCACTCAAAGACGAGCAAAGCTGCAAGTGGGTGCCATGAACAGCGATCAGCTAAGCTACTTTCAGCGTGGCATACAAGATAGAGCCATCTCCTGCAACCGGCAAGTCTGCAGCTGCACTAGATAAAGCCAGACCACAAAGATAGGCTATAGGCTGCTGATATGAACCTCATTTCAAAGGTGCCTTAAATCTGTGGAACATAAATGTAATTGACTGGTAGGAAACCCTCTGTGTGTGTGTGTGTGTGTGTGTGTGTGTGTGTGTGTGTGTGTGTGTGTGTGTGTGTGTGTGTGTGTGTGTGTGTGTGTGTGTGTGTGTGTGTGTGTGTGTGTGTGTGTGTGTGTGTGCGTGCAACGTGTTGAGGTATTAACAGCAGCAGTAAATCCTGCATTTCAGTGCCGACACACATGGTTACAGCGTACATAGATCAGAGTTTGCCAGAGCAGAAAAGCCTGCACATGGCTGATAGCAAGACAAGGACCTGTATCAACACACAGAGGAACATGTGTTCTTGTGTGGACATATTCAGGCACACATTTACAGAGACACACTAACATACACATAGTGGTGTGTGCTTATGTATGTATACACACACAGCAAGAGAAGATTATCCTTTGTGACAATCCAAAAATCATTATTAAATCAAGAAACCCCAATTTATGTGATAACTGATTTCCAAAAGTCTCTCGTTTTCTATCGGGGTTTTGCAGCATTCAGCACAGTAACAAAAGCATGTCATGATCAAAGTCCAACACTGAGAGTGAGGATATTCCTAAGGAACTCATGAAAAACAGAGAAAATCATGAAAAACAGAGAAAATCAAGATAATACTATATTCGGATTAGTCTGTTGCAATTATTGTTTTCGTAGTAATCTGCCTCTGCACTATACTTTTGCTCTGGTTTATGCTTTGAGATGCTTGTTTAAGAAAGGAGATGCACTTATGACTTCTGGTGACTAGTAGTTCTCTTGAATACCTATGTTGAATACACTTCCTGTAAGTCGCTTTAGATAAAAGCGTCTGCTAAATGACTGTAATGTAATGTAATGTAATAATAAAGAGGAGCATGACATGTGACAGCAACTCAAAACATTCAGCCTTACTACTAAGTTCAAGGCAGTGTAGAGGCACGAACAAATCTCTTTGGCACGTGGTTATCGCTGTGAGCTCCAGGCCAAAAGCCTTCTCAAGTTTCATGGTAGTGAGTTTTAATTAGATTTGACACTTAACATATATGACTGGGATAATATCTTATAGCTATGTTCATACTGCCATTTTTACACACGTACATTACACTGAGGTTCAGTTCACACTTTTAGTACAAGTTAATCAAAATTAAACAAATTGCACAACTCTTATGATCTTTCCTTTATCAGCGTCGCATTATCTTGACCTTAAAGCATTGTACTGTGTATTGGAGAAAAAATGGGCAGCATTTCTAATCCATACTGCCCACTTTAGATATTGCCAGTTTTTAAACTGTAATAAAATCTAAAGGTTGACTTAATTTGTAGCGCTAGCGGAAGTTTAGCCCAAAGGGTATGCTGCAAACCAGCAGAGACGAGAAGGTTTGTGTATAAGTTGAGTCACTGGAGCAGGAGAGTTGAGGGGGACCACGAGGTCAAGGCTGACATGACCACCAGTTGGTGGTCAGGCTAAATGGATCAAAGTTTCAGCAAGATCCCAGCACAGAGTATATAGGCTGCAGGTCTCACAGTGAACACATCCTGATAAAATAAAAAATGAAAAAGCTCACCAGAGCAGAACAGCATGTCAACTTTTACACCAAGTTTCAAATCTCACAGGAGAAAAACCTTGTCCTCTAACTTAATATCTGAAGTTAAAGGTAAAACGCTAACCTTTTTAAAAGACAGTTGATAAACTGTTTCAATCATGCAAGCAAAAATGTTTAACTGTTAGCTATAAATCAACAAAATAAATAAACATTTAGGTAAAAGTTTACAAGGTAAATTTTAAATGACAAACAACAAAACTGAATACTCGATAGGTTAAACTTTTATATTATTTGTGATCAGCCTTATCATCACCTAATGCTACCAAGTGCAGTGCAGAATTTAGCGTAAAATTGGACACAACATTCACAGCAAAGAAAATAATATAAATACATACAGATAAATAGCATTTTTGAGCTGGCTGGGTTAATTACTTCTTAAAATTGCACAAATTTCTAGTCTGTGTCAAGACAGGAATAAATGTTATTGCAGCAACAGTGGCATTAAACACTTCCACTTCCACCTAGAGACCAACGTTTGTGTCTATTACCAACAGTCAGAATTGATTTATTTTCGGACAATCTTTCCCTGACCTAGAACAGCTTCAGATGCTTAACTTGACAAAATGTACATCTGGGCAGGTGCAGCTTTATCCCACCAGTGGACAGATTTGGGGGTCTTTCAACAAAATAAATAACTCTATAGTTATTCACAGAATAAATCCAGTCATTGTGAAAGTGTTATTAGTAAAATTTTAACTTGAGTGTTTCATTTTGGAACAGAGCCATCATTAATGTGATAAACATATATGCTATTCTTTTCTTCTTACGATACATAAAGTTACCGTTAAAGTTAATTGTTTTTACTCAACAGTATTAACTTTACAGTACTTCATTAGTCAGCCCAGCCTAACCGAGAGTGCCTTCGAAGAACTCTTTATCTGCCACAAACATACTTTGGTATTTAATATGCGTGTCAATAAAAAACAATCATCGTCAGCCAGACTGACATTTAGCACTTGAGTTAAACTTGCATATTCACTATCCACAATTAGCTTAGTCTCAGGGATGAGTGCAGAACAGATTCCGGGGTTCTCTACTCCTCTTCTACTACTCTACACAAAACCTGCATTATGCAAAGAGGACAATCTATATAGCCTCCTATGAAAACATGTTCAAAAGACAACTTTGGAGTTAAAGAATGTACTTTTTCCTTCTTTGGCAGAAGCTAACCTACTCACACATGCTGCAATAGCTAGCATGTTTCAGTCCCGTGGTCTAATTTAACAAACAAGATTGAAAATGTCTGTCTGCAACACCCCGACCAAACACTCAGAAAAGACAGCAACAATTATTTTTATTTTTGTATGTGATTCAACATGGACAAAGTTTGAACGCTGTTAAATAATAATACGTATTACGGTTCAAAATAGTGATTAATGCTATGTGCTCGTGAGTTCCTTAAACTACAGGAAGCTGTTTTTTTACCATGCTGGATTTAACATTCATAGCATTCATTGCATACATGTATTTCTGTCTTTATAAATTAATAATGTTATATTGCTTGCAGCTCTTTTATCGTCTGGCGGTTATTAGGATATTGGACCATTTGTTCAGCTTGATACTTGCTATGCTGACACAACAGCAAAACCAGGACATTTTATGTTTTACAACTTCCTCAAATTGGTGTGCAAGGAAATGTACAGATGGAGGTAATACAAGAACATTTCAATTTATCACATATTAGACCATTGAAAGCTGGGTCATTATTAATCTCACAAATCACTGTGTTACAGGATATGTGATAAAACGGGAAACGTGTGTAGTGAGAGGTTGTAGTCCTCCAGGCGTTGATGTAATAAAAATGTGGTGGCTTCAATCTGTTCACTGCCTGTCCAGCTGATGCCTCAAACACTATCACATGACCAAACCATTTCCCACTATACAAGAAAACATATAAACTACATTATATCTACTCTCACTGTTCCTATCAGCTCCTATTTATTTAGGCTATGACTTACAGCTATGCATGAGGCTGTGGCAGTCTGATGTCAGGGGGTTTATTTTGTTCAATTTCAGCGCAAAAATAGAATCCTTGTGGCAAGAACCAGGAATAGAGCATTTGGGTAAAAGGTATATCGACCTTTATATAATCAAAGATGCACTTGTTTGTTGTGGAAACTGAGATCTAAATTGTACACAAAGGAATACCTATTGACTAAATCCAAGTTATTATGAACGTTAAGGGGAAAAAGTATGATGAAAATGAGGATGATTTGGCAACAAAGCAATATGGGAGGGAGTACAGTCCTTTAAGTATTGAATCTGAAAGCCAGAGGTAATGTATTGCAAACTATAGACAGCTCCTCTAAGTTTAGAGAATAAACTATGAAGAGGATGTTCTCCCCGTTTACAGCTGTCAAATGAAAACAGCGATACTGAATCAGCCAATGCTTTGAATTGGATGGTAACACCTACAACGACAACAGTTTCTTCAGTCCCTGTATCTGAATTTTTCATATCCACCCTTTCTCTAGAAATGGTGCACTAAGCATAAAGAGGGTCTACCTCCTTTACTCCCCCAGGAGCAAGCAGCAAACTTCGCTAGCAAGCAGACCTCTATAAATATTCCAAGCAAGGCTGACCTGGTTACAGAATGCCCTTGGGAGTGTGAATTAGCATCTGAATACAGACACTGCTGTATGCCGGTTGAAGACAAGACTGGCAAAAGTGGCAGTAAAGCTGAGACTCCCTTCACAGCTCCCACACAGACCAGCCAGCATGCTTCAGAGCATGAGCATGAGGAGCACCCATCAGCTACACGAGATGAAGGCATAAAGCTAATGTAAGTTTGGCTGGACTTTGGTGTACCCTTTTTGAACACATCAGCAACATGAGATGAAGGCATAAAGCTAAAGAAAAGCTATAGCCGGACTTTGGTGTACCTTTTTTTGAACAAATGTTGCAATATGTTATTCAGAGCATAAACCATTTATTGACTAAATATAAAGCACCTCAAGGAAGTCTGAACCTTTTTAGAGATATTGTTAGTTATTTGCAAGATTTTAAGCTTTGCTTCTACCTAAGTAATGTTCATAAAAAATGCCCAGAAATGGCATCTCTAATAATTAAAATGACCGTTAATCATCAAAATAAGTACAAACCATGAAAAATCATCATAACAGGTAGGTCACTTTATGTGTACGATAGTAAGCAAGCAAGGCGACTTTGCTATATTTATGTTAACACCAAAAAATCTGACTACACACCAAATTACCGTTTACAAATATTTGCCTTTCTTTTCTTTATATTTAATCCTGCCTCCAATTTACTCATCTCTGCCTGTGACATTTTGTCTCAAAATGTTTTTGCTTTTGTTGGGTAAATGCTATGACATCTGGACTCATATGTGACTGCTCATAGAACCGGAAAACACTAAACAGCAATAAGGATTGACTATAGAATGCTATAGACAACTAACTAATAGAGAGATTACAAAAAAGAGTCACACATTTTACTTTGGGGTCATATGCCCGGAGTCTACAGCAGGCATCAACTCACACATGCAATAGTCAACAATGAGAAGTGGGTCAATCACTCAATGAGATGGACTGTCGGATCCACTTAACACTTCTCGCCTGGTAGTCCAGGAAAAGCAATGTATAAGAATAAAAATGGACAATCAGTCAATAAATAGCAAGACATTGCAGTACAGAAATGCCAAAGATACTAGGTTTCAGGTGATTTAGATTTATGTTGCCATTACATAAAGATAAGATAAGATAAGATAAGATAAGATAATCCTTTATTAGTCCCGCAGCGGGGAAATTTGCAGGCTTACAGCAGCATAGAGTAAAGTGCACACAAGAGACATAGTAAAGAAAGACAAGATAAAAATAAAAAAATGAAAAATAAAAGTATTATAAATAAGCAATAAAAACAGTAGAAAAACACAATAACTGAAATATAATATTTACAGACAGAAAAAAAAATCATCCATCAGAGAGCACTGACAAGTTTGTTTTTCAACTGTTAAATGTTCCACCGAGTAGCAAATGTATTGGTCACAGTTCTTTAACTATCATGATTGATAGTTAAAGAACTATCAATTCTGGTATTAGCCTCAAAGTTCAATATCAATTGAGGCCTTATTAAAATAGGTAATATCAGTTTAAACAATTGGTGCATCCTTTCTGCACATATTCTGACTGTGTTGACATGGAAGGGTTAACACGCATTGGTAATAATTGTAATGTGAGTAATGGTATATATAGGCCTATGGTAATAATTTTGATGATAATGCATAGTGTACTGTCAACTATACCTTTTATGAGTTGCAGTTTGTTGGTCTTAAAAAGTTTGTAGGAAAGGTCGCATATAACCACGTTACGGTGAAGGAATCGCTCCTAATGTCAGATTGTCTGTAACATTCTCTGCAGGATGTTTGGTGAACTTGCACACTGAAAGGGTTTATGCACACATCTGTCACACAGTCTTTAAGTCTTCAGGTGTAGCCTGTATTCCCTGAACAACAGAACCTACCTCGCCATTAGTACCACAGCTGCAGCTACATATGTAGGTCAAGAGCTTTTTCATTTTAAGTAAGAGTGGAAATTCCCTGGTTTCTTTATTCATTCCTATTGAAAGACTCCTTTTCATTCAATGTGTAAATCTTAACCATTTATATCCCTACGTTGATTTTAAATTGCATCCTTTTTACGTAAGCCATCAGCTTTACTGCATTTTCATCCAAAGCTACTACTGCAGTGTGCCAAAAGAATGATACAAAAAGACAAATGAGAGCATGAGGCATAATATTCTACTAACTGTAGAGAATAAAAATCTTATATATCTTATTTAACACACCACAGCCCAAACATCAGTGACAAACAGAACGTTCTCAGTGGTAAGTCAATATGTAAAGACTTCACACTTGTTTTAACTGTCTGCCAGTGCCAACGTAATGACACCAAATAGCAGAATGTAGTCACCTTTTTATTCATTGTGAAGAATTGATGGTAGTCTTAGAGGCCACCCTATTGTAGATTTTAAAATATTTTGTAGGTGATAAATGATAAACTTCCAGAAAACATGTTTGACAGTATTATCACTTATCACTAGACGCAACCCGCTATGAGAGAATGTGGTGTTGGGCCATGGGAATACAAATACAAAGTCAATGCCACCTGTAATACTTCCATCCAGAGAGAGTCCCCTCTTCAGTTTTTCAACTAAAGATAAATGACCAACTCAAAGAGACATCCGTCAAGTTGATCAAAGTCTGAGGTTCCCATAAATCCAAGGATATAAAACCTCCAAGTCTACGGCTTGCCTCGACCTCATCAATAAAATGTATTCACTATGATTCAGAGTTCAACTAACAACACAGAGGACCCACTGGATGTTAAGGATTATCAAGGATAGCAATGTATTTTTTGTTTTAGCTCATTAACTAAACATTGTGTACTCTACATGACTTCCCACCATTTCCAAATCAGACTATAAGTTTATGGATTTGATTTTCCTCCATGTAAGCAGCCTTTGGTAATATTTATTTTAGTATGGTATGAATTCAACTCAGAGGAAAACAAAATGATGTCAAATATGTTCCAACATCTGAGACATAAGAGTTGATTGCTGTTTCTTAACAGTGAAATAAACATTGTAAATACAAGTTGCCCTTTTCCTGATGTCCATGTTTGCTAGTTGTTTGTCTTTACTGACAAGTCTCAGAGAGCTAACTTGAATGCAAAAACAGTGCACTAACAAAACCAAGAGTTTTCAAAACAGTTGAAGCTGAGCCCAAGGTGCTTGGTTTGACTACTACTTACAGTTACCGTTATGGTTGTACCCATGTATAACCAATGTACGAAACTTGCAATACAAAAGAAAAATAAAATAGTACAAGATTAAAGTGACACTGAAATACAAAAAGGAGTAAAGAGTCATACCCCCAGCCAGGATCTGCTGCTCCAGTTCAGCCATCTGTTTCCTGTAGGCCCTCAGTGCTGCTTCCTTGAATGTGGGTCTCACATGTTTCTTGGGTGGGGCTTCTGTAGGCTTCACCTCTGGAACATTTTTGTTTTCATCCTCATTCTGTTGCTGTGCTTTTTCAGATCCCTCAGCGGCCTCCTCTATGATCTCCTCTACCTCCTCTAACTCCTCATCACCGTCGTCCATCTCCTCAGTCACATCATTGTCATCTGGTTCTTCTACATCTACATACTCTACCATTGCGTCATATTCAGCAGTGTCCTCTTCTAGTTGGGTATCATAGTCTTCATTGTACTCTTCATCCAAACTGAAATCGTACTCCAGAACACATGCCTCTTTACTTGTCTCATGGTCTCCTGTTGCTTCAAAATCTTGAGAGGCTTCAAAATCCTCAAAGGGATCATTGTCTTGAGAGGCCTCAATGTCATCAGACACATCATAGTCCTGAGAAGTCTCACACTCCTGTGCAGGATCATCTGTCTCCTCTGTCTCATTAGCATTATTTCTGTTCTCCAAGTTAGCTAATACCTGCTCCATCACTTCAACATAGTGGGTCTCATTGTCCACTGGTTGTTCCCCAGCTTCTGCCTGTGCACTTGCTTTATCTTCCTCTGCCTTCTTGAAGACAGGCTCTGTGTTGGCATCTGAGTCTATTGTAGTACTAGAGTTACTTACACCAGAGGTGGACAGGGTGCGGAAACGCCCCATAAATGAAGAATTTGTGGTCTCCTCAGGAGGAGCAGGGGTAGGAGTTTGAGAGCCAGACTTCCAAACAACCTCCAAAGCTGACTTAGCCCTTTGCAGTGTAGAGCCAAAGCCAAAACCAAAGGACTTCTCACTGAGATCTATGCTGAGTCTACTGCTCCAAGTCTTGGGAACCTCCTCAACCTTCTCTGTTCGAATCTCACTCTGACTGCGGTACATAGTTGTAGTCTTACTCTGACTCTGGTGGAAGCTATGATTGACATCTAGTTCAGGAAATTTATCATTAGGAATGACTTTAGGTGTTTCCTTAGGGGCATCTTTAGAGGCTACTATGGGTCCTACTTTAGGGGCTTCTGTTGGGGTGGTTTTAGGGGTCTCTTTGGGGGACACCTTTGGACTCTCTTTAGGGGCTACCTTTGGGACTTCTTTAGGTGGAATCTTAGAAACTTCCTTAGGTGGAATCTTAGAAACTTCTTTAGAGGGTACTTTACCAGTCTCCTTAGATGCTACATTAGGCATCTCTTTCAATACCTCTTTTGGGGGTAGTTTTGCAGCTTCTTTGGTAACCTCTTTAGCAACCACTTTCAGACCTTCTTTAGATGCAACTTGTGGGGAATCTTTAGCCATGACTTTGGGAGACTCTTTAGGGGATTCTTTAGGGGACTCTTTAGGGGTTGAAGCCGGGCTCTCAATTGGGGTTATTTTAGGGCTCTCTTTAGGTGACTCTTTAGGACTTTCTTTAGGAGTCATTGTAGGGCTATCTTTTGGGGTCACTTTAGGTGTCACTTTAGCAGCCTCAGTAGAAGTTATCTTAGATGTCACTTTAGATACTTCTTTAACACTGGGCTTTGTGGCATCTTTAGGTGTGACTTTATGGCTGTCTTTAGGGAGGGATTGAAAGGATTCTTTAGCTGCGGATTTCTGAATCTCTTTAGTTGACTCTTTAGGAGCTGCTTTAGAAGTCACTTTAGATGAAACCTTAGCAGATACCTTCGGGCTTTCCTTTGGCAATATTTTGATGTTTGCTTCTTCTTTAGAAGCCAATTTGGCCTGTTTAGGTGTAACTTTAATAGCAGATTTAGGTGTATCTTTAGATGATATTTTTGTGTTTTCTTTTGTTATCATCTTATTTCCCTCCTTAGACTGCCTGGCAGATGTCTTGATGACAGGCTCACGTTCTGTGACAGGAGCAATAATGTGGGTTGTTATAGGTGGTAGGGAAGATTCTCTGTCAAGCATCATGAATTCTTCATCTCCCTCAAATTGTAAATCAACCTCTTGACATTTAGTGATGTTTTCTGGAAAACCAGGGATGGTTGATGGGTCAAAGGGACTGCTAATCTCTATAGAGGCTTCCAAGCCAGAATCAGCACCCTGCTCTAGATGATGCCAGTCTTTCCAGGGCGATAAGTCACCTTGCAGAGACAGCTGGGAGCCACTGTAGTGGCTTCTGTCCCCAGACATGCAGACCAGTCCATTGCTAACCCCACTGTCAATAGTTTCCGTAGTCTCAACCTCATTGTGTTCATATGTTTGATTCTCATGGCCAAGTGGGTGACTGTCGCTAGCATACCAGGAGGAAGCCATGTCTTCTTGTTTTCTCTGCCACAGTTCCTGATCTGAGGAGGACAGCAGGGAGCAGCCATTAGCCCGTGTAAAGAACTGACTCTCTGAAAAGTCTTCTGAGTATGACTGGCAAAGTTTCGAGCAGTCAGACTCAGAGCGGCTGAGTTTAGGGGTGGAATAGTCACTCTGAGAAAGCCAACCAGGGGTCAAATCAGAGTAGTAAGCCTTTGTATGCTTGTCTGGGTCATAGTAAGAGTCATCAGCATAGTGAACTGTGCCTGAGTAGCCTGCTTCCTCTCCTGACCGGCTATGGTCATGGGATCGCCTCTTCTCTGATTTGCTCTTATGAATGGGCTTTGAAACCACCATTGCATATTTATTTCGGCTTAATTCATCTAATTCTTTATCACTGTCCATTGAGTCCCAGTCATCGCTCTCCACCACTTTATCCTTTCCTGAGGCCTTTATGTCCATGCTCTCATAAGTTTGTGAAGAAGACAGTGTTTTGTCTTTCTTCTCCTTTCCTTCATGAGTTAAGCTATCAGTGGACACTGTAATGCCTGTTCCTTTAAGTTTATAGCACTTTTTCAAGACTATATCTCTCTCTTGAGTTGTTGCAAAAATAACAATAATAGGGCGGGGTTTTGCATTAGAACATTCTCTTTGTTGCCCTAACCTATGCGCAAGCTCAATTTTAATTGTCTTAAGAGCATCAACGAAACCCATTTTGTCTTTTAGTATTTTATATATTAGAATCTCTGTTTTTTCTGGCCTTTCTTCAGGAACATTAATGAACCGCAAGGTTGAATTATTGGCCTGGTGGCTAATTTGTTTTATGTAGTCATGAATATCTCGTGTTTCCCTTCTTGACTGGACAAATCCTGAGCGCAGCTGCTCAATCTCACTCTGAACTACTTCCACACTGCTGGAGATCTCATCAATGGAGCTTTTCAGGGCATTTACATGACCACGTAGCTCAGACAGTTCCGTCTCTATCTGGCTGATCCCCTGAAGCTCCTTGAAGATCATCTCCATGACATCCTGGGTCTGACTGATGCAACCTGTGGAGGAGGAGCCAGGCTCCAGGGTTGAGCTCTTTTGCTGCCGTCCAGCGCGATCCAAGGACTTGCTCCGGATGCCCAAGGTTTTCCTCCAATTGCTCACCTCGGAGTCTGAGGAGACACATTCCTGACTCTTTTTCCATTTTCTTAACTTGCGTAGAGCCCCTAGCCTAAGTGTGTGTAGACTGGAGCGTTCGACTCGCTCGCCCTCAGAGCTGCCATCAGAGGGAGCCAAACTGATGAGGCTCTTCCTGTTTCGTCTTACTGGCATAGTGTGTGATTTATGCTCATCCAATCTTCTGACAAGTTTTTTGTCACTCAAAGAGTCAGAGTAACTACTATCAATTGAAAGAACCTCAGGAAAGATACTTTCATTATTATTCAAAAAAAGAGAGTTTTTCGGCAGTCCATTTGCTATAGCTACACGATAACTGAAAGTGGGTGACAGGGATGAGCAGTCGTTCTTTCCGTCGTCTTCTTCGAGGGATATGTTACGTGCCGAAGAGCATTTGGAAATCTTTTTAACTGTTGTTTTCAGTGTGGTAGAGAGAGTTGGATTGTGCGCTTGCAAATCAGTGGTCAATTTGGGCTCTTTATTTTCACTTCTCTCTTTTTTCTTTATTGGGTTTGCCAATTTCTTTGTAAACATTCCTTTACAAATCTTTTTAATGTAGGATGATATAGTATATATTAGGGCAGAAACCATGGATGGCAATCCTGTGGACAGTTTTTTATCATCTATTGAAAGGAGAAGTTGGCTGAGAGTACAGCGGTAGTGAGCCAAGCACAATCAGCCAGTGCTTGACAGTCGGATCCGAGTTCAAAATCACTAACACCACAGTCCAGGTAGAGACTCACTAATACTTTTAAATCCAGTGGCCTTCCTCCCGAAAAGGAACATTTCTCTGAAAGACAAAAAAGAAAACAGATATTTACAATTTGGTTGCAGATTCTCAGTTCACACTTAAACACAAGCAGGAAGCAATAACAGAGACAGTGGACAATCTGTTTCATCTTTAACATGCATAAGGAAAAAAGTCCCTACATTAATCACTCTCCAAACCTATTATGCAAGGAAAACAATGATTAAGATGCAGAGAAAAATCAGACTATTCATTTGAACATTCAGTTTTCAAAAATGTATGTAGGGTTCATGTCTTGACAGCAAATCTCACAGAGCATCCTAGTCACCCACCCTACTTAGATATCACTTAAACCATATTCAAGAGGTGCTGACAGAGAGAGAGAAAAAATAATGAGAATGAAGGTATTGGGTGTTTGAGCTTGCATGTGGTATGGAGAAGGGGTTGGTGGGGTAATCAATTGCATGTGTGTATAACTGTGTGCACATTCATGTATGTATGCAATGTATGTGTCAGTCAAGGTCAATAGACACAGGCTACACGGAGGTATCCAGCTTCTACAGCAGGAGAGCCAATTATTCTAATTGCTTCAGTGCTCCAATACTCTTGTCAGATTGTGTTCATCATAAATTAATATCCATCATGATGAAAGAACCTGGACACTTTGCTTTTTATACATTTTGCTTCTTGTTTTCATTTCTCAACACATCAGTATTCTCAAATCCTATTCAAATCATATACAAAATCTGTTTGTTAGCTATTTTCCTTATATTGTGATAACGATGAGCTTGTTTTCATTAATCGAAATGATTAATTAGTTAATGACCTACATGTTGTCGTACATTTTAATGTCCCAATTAGTTTAATTGGTATGGTTCAGCACATGAACCATTCAGGTGTAAATGTGCAGCAGACTATATAGATACAAAGAGGTCGAAATGCCCATCTTAGTCTAATTGAAAAGTGAGACTTTTCATGCTGCATAGCGTCTAGCCTTCAACAGCTAGCAGTTGCTCTGAGAGGTGTATGCTTTATATATAGTGGAACTGGCCAACTGAGTCAAAAGAGGGATGTTTGTTGTGTATCTGACAGCTGCTCCACATTAGTTCAGGGATATAGAGCTTGATGTGTCTACAGTCTCATGACCACAGAGACATGCTCACTTCAAATGAGCTGTGAAACAGAATCACAGTTACCTTTTAATGCTGGGCTCCAAGGAAGGACCAGGCGTTAGCAAAGAGAGCTTAGGGCTAGGTTGCCAGCATTTATGTGTTTCTGTCAGATTCATGGATGATGAAATTATTTAAGGGGCTTGACTATTTGTTAACTTCACAGTATGTAATTCTGACAGGTCTTGTGCAATTGTACCAAACCTAATGGGTTAGTTCAATAACTGCAGCTATTAAGGTACTTTAACCTAAAGTTAGCTGTTATTCAATTGTAAATTACTGACTCCTAGAATAATGTATCCCCAAAGGGTTCTGGTATATTCAGAGGTCAGTATGGTCTCGAGTTAAATAAGAAAAACGCAGCATCAAACTTTGTCAATACAGATATCGAATGGCAACAGAATGAGGTAAAGAAGGACTACAGTATATTGTATGGTATGAGGAAGTTCATGACTCAGCTGTCTTGTAGAGTGGCGTAAAGCCAAGAGCAGCCTTTTGCGACTGATGGGTCACGACCCAAAACTGTCCCCAACATAAATAGATCCCATTAGATATTGTTTAAATATGTCCTGACATTGCGACAACTACTTCCACTGACATTTTTAGCTCTCATTCAAACCTCTATCTGCATGCAAAAAAAACTGAGAGGCGGAACAGCACAAACACAGTCAACGTGTGTTATTATGAGCGGCTGAGGGTTAAGTGCCTTGCTTAAGGGCTCCGGTAGTTTTTAGAGTAGGAGAGTGATGGCTTATTCACTTACTCCACCAAGAGAAGTAAATGGGCCATAAGTTAATAAGCTATTTCATTGTTACATTCATTGTTTTGTCAATAGTATGATATCCAAATGAAAATAAATATTTCTAAACTATGATTTCACTTGCAATTAAGTTGAATATTTAAAGTTGTTAGACACCATACAGGTGTTTCCACTTATTTTTGACCAATTAGACCCCTTCTCTTGACTGTGTGGGCTTGTACAGGCTGCACTTGATTGTCATATCCCCCACTCTCTTGTTAGTGTTGTTACAATTGTGATGGTGGGAAATGATATATATGTGTAAATGTATGTTGCTAAACTGCGCAAAATTGTTTGAAATTCAAGGTACAAATGTTTTTGGGAAAATAAATAAAAACATTTCAACATAGCAAAAATATTAACCCAATATTGAAAAGAATACATGGACAATGGGTGAACAGACAGAGTTGTGTCTATTGCTGAGAACGGGAAGTTGTGTATAGTTGATAGTCCATAACATTAACTACGTATTCCGTTTACTAATCATGGATTTTTTCATTATCACAAAAAACTCTACCCTTTCAGTTCATAAAATGCAATATACAAATTGATAGCTCATTTTAAAAAGCATACTTAATGAAAACATAATTGTTTTTTTAAGATGCATCTTGTTAAATGACTCAACCATTGTGGAACATTATGGTATAAAACTCCACACAAAATACACCTAATAATGACTGATGGTTCATTTTGACCTATTATCTTAATGCGTTTGTGATGCAAATTGAGCTACTGTCACAATCATGTCTGAAAGCATCTGGGATATGTTGCTGTTTACTGTAGCATTGGCTGGAACATCACTTATATGAAGGACCGTGTCTGCACTCTGTCAGGACAAATCGCAATAAAAGAGTACTATTGTTTTAATGAGTGTTGATTACCAATTAGAGAGCTGCCTTTGTCTTTACAGAGCGAGCATCCTGACATCTGCATGTTAAGGTTTGACAAATGCAGCATCCACCATCTTCCAGAGCTAGAGTTGATACGCAAATGACTCAATAATACCCACAAGGTATCGCCTGCATCGTCCCATTAGGGCGTAATGTTGCAAGAATTAGGATGAAAGGATGAGAGATAACTAGATCACCTTATCCCACTCATGTGCGTTACCAATTTGACCACAGAACCTGCAAAGACTCAGGCTGGAAATGGGCTACAAATTAAATGGTTCCATTTATTCCGAGCCGTCATGGCAAGCACATGTGAGAATGAGATTACATGCTGGCTAATCTCGGTCTACAGTATGCCGCTATTGTTCATCCTCGCTTTGTAGTGAAATATAAGCAGATTCAGTATGATTGAGCCCATTCTGTTGCATCTAACTAGAGATAAGTGGACAGTCCCTCTAGGTTTATATAATAGGATAAGTCATAAACATTTGATTTATGTAAGTAGTGTTTTCTAACACACACACCATGCCCACCATATAAGACAATCTTTGGTACACAGTCCCTATAATAGGTAGCTATTGAGTTTATTACATCATATATGTGTTAATGCATGTTATATGTTTCATAGGCCTGTGAATTTGATGTGAATATATAGGTTTTTGTGTTTTTAGTTTTTCTATCCTCATAAACTGCTAGTTTCATCCTTTACAATTAAAAGGCTGTTTGCCTTTAAGCAAGGCACTGAAGTTCCAACAGTCTATGTAAAATAATGTTCCGTAATCAACTTCCTCGGACAGATACTGTAAGAGTGTCGGAAAAAATAGTTGCCTGCGATTGTGAAAAATTTAAATCGGGAACTCCTGTGGTCCCGAGGTAGAGCCCCTCCCATTTGTGAGTCAGACTAAAGAAACCTCCAGAGAAATGGGGAGCACCTCAGCCACACCCACCCCCTACGCTCCGAGGCACTGCTGCCCCAGGCCCTATTTTGATGTCCAAGCACCTATTTTCCCCACTTTTCCGAATGCATTTGATTAGCAGAGCACTCTAAAGCACTCTATTTCTCACAGTCGTACAGTCTCTGCCACTCTCCTCTAATGAAAATGAGTGTCAGTTGGAGGCATGCTAACCTATTTCTCACAATAGTACAATTTGCTCTTCTCTCCTGATGAAGTATGCCAATTTGAGGCTATTAAGCCGTAAGCAATTATACTACATGCTGTGATGGGCTGTTCATTCTCTGATCATACTGGATGAGACTGAGGAGTATCTTATCGCAAAGCTTTACAAACGGATGCAAATGATAGATGCTCATGTGTTACGTCATGTCTCTAGAACACATGATAATGGCTTATGGCCGAATGTGGATTGGTGTACATGTGGGTGTGTGCATGCCTGCTGTGGTGTCTGTGTGTGCAGCCTTGCGTGCACACACATGTGCTAAATGCATGCCTCCGTGCATGATTGCTTTTAAGCATGCATTTGATGCTTCGAAAGAAGAGCGAGGCATACCAGTGGGGGATGAGCATGTGAGGATGTGTGCAGATCATATTGTCCTCACGCCCATCCTGAGCTACACTCTGCCTCGCTTCTCCTAACCTGTGTATTTCCCAACAGTGAAATATCTGCCTGCAGCCCTAGGAAACCAGCCAACAGCACAACAGATGTCTCGCCTCATAAATCAAAATATTACCTTTTTCTTTGGCTGGCATGACTAGAACCAGTCCCATCGCATTTGCTCAGTGTGAAACAACAGCATTGCTCACATGCATTCAAGCTGTGCGTAATGCAAGGAGAATAACATGGGATAAGGTTAGTATGAGAGCAATGGGACATTTGTGGAATCGACAGTGTTTGTATCAGATCTGGATTTGACAAAAAAAACAAAATAAAACGATTGCATAGCATTAACACCTTCTTTTTTTGTATTTTCAACTCAGCTTGATCGACAGATGATGCCATCTAAACGCATCATTTTCGAATAACGTTTCATCACTCCACTGAAAGGAGCACAGAGGGAGGGAAGCAACAAGACGATATAGGTTGAAGTCAAACAGTCAAGATCTCCCCCGTCCTCCTCCTCCTCCTCCTCCTCCTCCTCTTCTTCCCTCCCGCCATGCAAACACGCATCCAGCGCCCAAATGGTTCTCCGCTGCTGCACATACCTGGTTTTGTATCAAATCCCCGTGCAGGACGCCAGCGGTGGTGAGCACAGCGAGCCGTGTGGAGCCGATTCCCCCTGGTTTCAGCGGATGGTTCGGCGAGAGGAGAGCGACCGAGGAGGGGAGGGGAGGGGAGGGATGGAGGGAGGAGAGGGAGGAGAGCGGCTCGGTGCGCAGCTGCCTGCTATTACCAGAGCTCACAGCATCTCTCCGCGTCCGTCAGACACCACATCCCACAACCACCCTGCCCCGGCGCAGACACACGCACACACACACGCACCTCTCCTCCATGCCACCTTCTGTACCCCCCCCACCACCCACCCCGACCCCCGCTCCGCTGTTGTGCTCCCCTCTGTTCGCTTTATGGGGCACCGAGGATGCTGCTTTTCAATGCCGCAGGCTGCTGGGTTTTATTTTCTCCACGACTGACTGACACACACACACACACACACACACACACACACACACACAGAGAGAGACACGCAGCCACACACACCCCTCCTCGTAGACAGTGTCACAGCAAGGGGTGTCTAGTCCAAAACGGGATGACGGGTGGTGGTGGCGCTGATGGAGAGGCAGACAGCGCTGCTCTTGGCTGCCCAGACTGAGGCTCTGCTGCCCGGCTGGAGAATGTGTGTCCCTCCCCTGTACAAAGCTCTCTCCCACTTTCCCTCTCTTCCTCTCTCTCTCTCTCTCTCTCTCTCTCTCCCCCTTCTCCCTCTCTCCCTCAGCTGAAAGATCAAGCCCACAGTCTCTCTCTCTCTCTCTCTCTCTCTCTCTCTCTCTCACACACACTATCTCTCTCTCACACACACACACTCTCTCTCTCTCACACACACACACACACTCACACACACACACACACACACACACACACACACACACAAGCTTAAGTGTGAGGGAAGCAAATAGCAATGGAGGGAAGGGGGGGGAGGATAAAAAGTGTGTGTTGGTGTGTGCATTATTTTGGCTAGATAACTGCATATTCACACCACTGCATAAAAAACACCAAAAAAAAAAAAAAAACCCGACACATTCCGATGGGAGCATTAGTGTGATGTAATGGGTCAATACACCTAAAACACCACGGACACACATGGCAGAGCAACGTTAAGCTAGAGAGGGATTGCTTTGATTTTTCGTCCGGGCTCGTGCATGTCTCGTGCACGCACGCCACTGCTTTTGTGCGCGCTTGCGTGGTTTTATGGCCATGCCTGCGGAGCGCACTTTCATCTCTTTCAGTCAAACATACGCACTCACACACACACACACACACACACACACACACACACACTCACACACACACACACACACTTTATGATCCGAACCACCCTCCAGTCTCCAGCTAAAACCATTCCCATCAGTAGGCTACATCACACACAACTGAGCCTCACGTACACGCACAAATCATCTAATTACGTCTCTCACTGGAAATGTCGTCATACATGATTGCTCATCCCCGATGCAGATGAGTCATCTATGTACTCTGGTGTATTAAAACACCATCGGCGTCGTGATATGCACGTGGCTAAATTCCACAGGTATAAAAAAAAAAAAAAAAAAAAAAAAAAACATTTTGAAAAAATAAACTAAAAACCTCAGGAGAAAAAAGACAGGAGGTAATTTCATAAATTTGTCATTGTGTGACGCTAATTGAGGCTTTCGCTTAATGTTGACAGGGACAAATGAAGACGGACACAGTGACGTGGAAGTATTGCAGGTAAGGTGTCACATGACAGTCCACATCATTTCACCACCTCCCCCTGCCTTGGTGGTGATTAAGCGTTCCCATCTCTCTCCGTCTCCATCTCTCAGCTGAGATGTGTGTCATGCGTTCCTCCGACCGCCACTAATTGTCCGGCCTTCTAGCGAAATCACATCGAGAGAGAGAGAGAGAGAGAGAGAGAGAGAGAGAGAGAGAGAGAGAGAGGTAGGATGTACGGGAGATGTGTGCAGGTGGGGGGTTGGAGGAGAATGGTGCTGATGCTGATGTTGTGCATGGCTGCTGCTCGCCCCCCGCTGGCGATGAAAGCAACTGCAACCTGGAACCTCAGCTGTTTCTGAGCCACTCTGACCCAAATGATCTCCTCCAATCAGTGCAGCGCACTTGTGTTCAGCCAAAGCCAGCAGAGCAAAGGCTGATTTATGTAAACATTTGACATGGTTCAGGCCAAGTCTAATGTGATCTAAGACCGGGGCAAATTAACAAATGAGTTGTGTCCGGAGATTATTATTGAGTGTTTCAATTGTGCAACGTTTACTGTAGAGCTTCCTGTCACAGTGAATCCATCAGTACAAGATTAAAACAAAGAAACAACAACAATGCCTAATACTACATTGTTGGGATCACCCGTCTCATATTGCTTGATAAATATATTTCTATTCCAGTTGTATTATCCATCCCTTTTCGCTCTCTTGTGTATTTCACTATTCCACTTCCTGCCTTTTGTAGAAAAAAAGAGATCCTTGCTTCTGTTTGTGCATTGAGCTGCCAAGGGACAGCTAGCCAAGACTCCTGAGGTCTTCTCCACCTCCATCCCCCACCCTCCTATCCTCTCTTCAGCCCTCGCCTCTCTCCAAGCTTGTGTAACAAATATCATCCCGTTCTGTCTTTGGTTGTCTTGCTCTTTCTCTCTGTGATCGCCCACAATGCTTAATTTTTAATTAAAATTGAACACATTCCTAAGTAAAGACACCAATGCCTCTGATTATTGTTATTTGCTCTCACTTACAGTTTATCTACTCAGAAATATTCTGATTTGGCAAACAGTAACCTACAACAACCTCTACACAGCAGCTTGACCTGGTAAACAGATTAAATAAGCATTGTTTCTTACACTTAAAACTCCAAAGAGCCATTGAAAAACTGTAGTTGTCATCAATCATTCACCATGAAGACACCAAAGTTTGAAACACAAATTCCGCCAGGCCAAGTGTTAATCAACAAAATCTAAAATTATGCCATTTTGTATCAAACATTCAGAAAACAGTTTCCTTTGTGAAGAGCTAATTTCACAGACCTTTTAGGTATTATTTCAAATATGAAACCCTCTTACAGCCCATTTGAAAACGTACAGCCATCTGTTCTGAAAAGAGTCATTGACGCTACCTTGTTCTCAGGAGAGCTCTCCTGTTTTTAGCTTTGTACCAAACCACTATAAAACCCTTAAACCTCTATTATACATAACTTATCCTCACTCCCCAGAATTATAGATCCTCTATTCTTGTTTCTATCCAAAATCCCACTTAGTGCCATAAATGACATTTCGATGACATTTGGTCAGTGGACTCTGGTGGCTGTTACATGCTCTTTCTCCTAATTACCAGTGTTGCATTTGACTGTGTTGATCTTTCTGAATATGCTGTAAAGTTTATATCTGGAACTGCACACATGTGATTTACACATCTGTCTAACAGAAACTTCTAAGACTTCAACCTCATTTGCTCATTTAGTGGTGTGCCTCAGGGATCAATTCTTGGTTCAATCATGTTTAGTATATCTGCTCCCCGTAGGCCACGTCATTTGCCATTTCACTCTCTCTTACTGTATTGTTGTTGGGCTGATGATAGACATCCATACCGTGTCTCTTGACTGATGTAATCATAATGAGTCAATGAAGCCAGACAATTCAGTTGCCTTAGTGTGATAAATGAAGATTTCCTCGTAATTTTTCCACCACTTGTCTGTTAATAACATCTATTCCTTGTTGCGGCCTCATTCATCTATTATATCACAATAATAATGCTACAATGATCTATCCGTATTCATGAACTTTACAGCAAGGCTTTTTTCAAAATCAAGACACAGTTTACACATTACAAGTTTCTCGTAATGTGTTTCTCTTCATGTCATTTAAAAATATTACTTTTAACTTACAAAGCATTACATGGAGAAGTCTCAGAGCAGGAACTGTTGCTGCCTCAAGGTCAAGGCTAAATACTAAATATTGTTTTGTATTTTCCATCATAACTCATCATCATCTTTGGAAAGCTGTATTGTTATTTTCTCCATTGGCCAAGCTTCTGTGATTATTACTATTAATCTGCCCCCGTGTCTTTTTCTACAAAAGAGTTTCCACCCCCCGATCTGTGGGCTAAGACCATTGCTCTTTATAAAGCACAGAAGCAGAGAACCATATCTCTGGCTAACCTTGACAATATATGCGCTAATATATGTGTGTGTGTGTGTGTGTGTGTGTGTGTGTGTGTGTGTGCTTTGTTTTCTGACTTGCAGAAGAGACGCTTAATGCTGAGCCGCTGTGCGGTTGTGACTTTTTCAGATACAACATTTGTATGCTTAGGAAACATCTTGTTGGAGACTTGGAGCTTTCATCTTAACCCAGAAGAATCAAAATATCAAGACCTTTATTCTCTTGAGGCAGAAACCCAGGAAAGCTGGCACTAATGAGACAGGCAGATGGCCTTTATATAGCCCTTTAGTGGTTAAAAATCCTTCCACCGAAGCATAAAGGGATAGCTGTGGGCTTATTGTAGCATTAAATCCAGCACATGACCATCAGCTTGAAGGGAAATATCTTTACATTTATGTTGAGATGATGGACCACATTAAAGGAGTGTTTTCCGATCACACATCTGTTAACACACAGCTGTCATTAATTGACACTGCCTTCAGCACTATAGTGTATTAACATTTTCATCATATTAGCACCTGGTGAACCATGGATAGTTTAATATTGTTACTGGGGGTCTACAGCATAGCAAAGAAAAATGTTGTGAATTGAAAGGGGCTTGAGAGAGTGGATATGGTGGCTGAATATTTTTTTACATCCATCCATAAACAGTCACCGGTCCAGTATGATGAAGTTCAAAAGCTGTGCTTGAGTAAATTTACACCTGAAGCAACTCAATGAATACATTTCCAGTGGTCCATTTTATTCCAATTTTATAAAAAGTTCTGTCACGGTTTGCCAATTTGTTCCAGTTTTTCAGCAGATTCAGCAAAAAACAAGATAAAGACTGTAAAGCCATGCTAGCAACTCTGTGAGGCTGTACTTCTGCATAGCTGTCCTTTGATGTCAGCGTTCTGTAAATGCTCGCAATGACAATGCTAACATGTTAATGTTTAGCAAGTATACAGTTTTCCATGGTCACCATATTAGTTTTGCATGCAATAGTAAACAGATAAGTACAGCTGAAGTGGATGGAAACGTCATTCGTTTTTTGGTATTTGGTTATAAAAAGTATCACCAGAAATGTTACAATTCACCCTGAGGGAGACATGAATGGCTCGTCCAAATGTCATGGTATTTAATCCAATAGATGTTGAGACATTTTACTCAAAACCACTAATGTAAACTCAAGATAGCGTAGAGTAAAAGTTGTATCAAAGCCAATATGATTCATCATCCTCTCGGAGTTGTGGCAATCCATCGTGCAGATGAACATAGAGATGAAATATTTAGAAAACTAAAACTGGGACTTGCTCTGCTCAATACAGGACAAGTTAGCGGATAACCAATCATTATGATACATCATCTGGGAAGCATGAATGTCTGTACAAGCCATCTGACAGTTGATCAGAAATTTCAGCATTTCTGCTTTTTTGTATCCATTTTGTTCTGCAAAAACAACTTGAGATTAAAGCCAGGGCAATTTTATTATGTGGGCTGACAGTTGAAACATTGCACAGTGTCTATTTTATTCTCAGAAATTGTACAGCTGGGTTTTTATGACAGTCAGACAGTGATAGTGTAAGGATTTACGGAAGTACAGGATTAAGAAAACAGGAAAATATTTCCTTGGAGAACTCTGATTTGTCAGGAAAATGTAAAGGTCTTGCAACAATATAAAATGCACATGGGAGAGTGTAAAATAGAGTATTTTGTTCCCTTCTTATTTATATTACTGCAAAAATATAAAATGTAGTCTTTCCACATTCTATTAATAATACTCTCCCCAGTGTCTTATGTACAGTAAGTATAAATGTCTGTTTGCATCCCATCACATTTTAGCATTTCTTTCACATACATTCTATAATTAGAAAAAAACAAATGACATTACACACTTACCTCAGTGTTAATGGATTTTACAGAGTGGAAGAGAAGGTCAATTTGTAAATAAAAATAGGCAAAATACTTAGTCCTCAAAAGGTCAATGAAAGGTTCAGAGCCTAGCAATTCAACAAAACAACAAAAAAAAATGTAAGGTATTACTCAGTAATCAAAGCTTTGATGAGAGGCACTGCTCTGAAATATTGGATAGGGCCTTTAATTCTGTTAGTGCAGGGGTCAAGAAAAAGTTGAACGGGGTTATGATTGGATAGAGTTTTCAGTCTGAGAAACAAATATGAAGGTCTTGCACTCCTGTGTTTATGTTTTCATGGAATGCAGGATCACAAAACACCATCAACAAGGTTTGATTGCAGCCTACAGTTTGAAAAGGAGAGTGTTTTTTGGGGTTCACGCAAAGTGAAGGAGATGCTTTGGATCAGTCAGAGGCAGCGTTCTCCCCTCAATTCGCCCAACTGCTGCATCGCCAATAAAAAACCTCTTCTGCCACCTTATACACACAACAGGGACCAGTTTACCGCCTAAACTCACTTAACCATACACTATCAGGTAAATGGTATATCATTATGTAATCAGTCTTGAATATATATAAAAATTGGAAAAATACAGTAAATCTGCAGTTCAGAGTTAACCAAACAAACAAATGTTGAGTTGATCTCGACATTTTTGTCCATTTAATATCACAATTACAATACATAATAAAAAACCCCAATGCAAGAATTTAAGGTCGAAATCTTTCTTTGTTCTTACTGGAAAGAAGCCCCACACACTCCCCGCACAAGGTGTAACTGTCATTGCTAGTTTCAAACTGACGCAGTGGTCATTTTCCCACCCAGAGGCCTTACTCTGTACGGAGCAAATGGGTTTGTTGGTATTAAAATTAGGTGGGGTAAGGTACAGGGTGAATGTTTGTCTGCCTCTATGTGTCAGCCTTGTGATAGCCTGGCGACCTGTTCCGGTTGTACCCTGCCTTCACCCCATGCTCTGCTGGGATCGGCTACATTCACAGTGCAATCCTGAAAAGGATAGGCCATTACATGTAACGGATAGATGGATGTCTTTCATTCTGTTTTAAACAAGTATCTCTGTATAGTTGCAGATAAAGATTAGGCTACACTAATATTATCAGTATCATGCTATTTGTAGAATTATATTCCGGTCATGGCTGCCTTCCATCTCAAATGTAAGAATTTCAAACATGTTTTCATCCGACAAGATGTTCTGCTTCGATTCGTATTTGTTGGTGTTAAACCTTTCATAAACAACATGTTTACAGCAGAAAACCACTTGCTTCTCCAATTTGCTGAATCATCTTTTTAAATAGCAATTTTCCCTATTTAAAAAAAAGAATATAGGAGATTACACTGACTGGTTTAATTCATGTTATGCCCAAACACACCTGAGGGCTTGATATAATAATCATTTAAATCCAGTTTGTTTTCAAGCTGGATTAAGTTCTTCCTGTTGACAATGTCCTCCTCCAGCTCTACAGCAACCCACAACTTTAAAAACACATCTTTACACTTAAACATCTGAGCTGGCATAAATGATCTCTATGTAAATCTGTATAAACACAGTTAAACAAAAGCAGTCGGCTTATTTCCTGCTCAGCCACTTGTTTGCTACACTCAAGTCGAATGCTCACATTCAAAATAATTAGCATTTATGAGTTTAAAATGAACCACAGTGAACTAGAGCAGACATTTTCATTTTGTGTAAGTATGGTTTATGAATGCAATGCCATCGGGGCTTTGCTGCTTTACTTGCATTGCTTAATTGCACTTTAATGCCAGACGGGTAATAAGAATTCTGTAAGAAATATCTATGGATATTCTGTAATTATCACTAGAGGGCCGGTGTTGACGTGTTAGGCCGTTTGCATTTCACAGGTAATCAAATTTTAACATGCAGCAATTGCAGCAAATGTAAGATTGTAGACATATACCACTGGTGTAAGCCTTTGGGTTTCATAATGATAAGATGTGGTTTGTTCAATCTGCCTTTTGATAACCAAATCCCAACGTGCCGTTAGTGTAGAGAATCTGTAATCTCTGTAATTTGGTACATTTGTGCTGCTTCACTAAACTTATCATCATCTTTGCTGTTGATTGAGGCAGGTAAACCAGGATGTCTTGAGAGAGTGAGTTGGGCATAAGACTTGAAAGGACAATATTGCTGCCTCTGATTCCTGTATGTTTTGTGTCTGTTGTTGTGTTTTGGTGAGTGTTTATTTTTTCTGATTTTATATGTACTCACTTTACTTGTATATGAAACTGTATTTTGCAGCCCATCATGACCTGGACTCTATGGTAGAAGATTAATGGTATCTATATTTCACCTTTCATAAACGATAAACAAAAAATAAATAAATGGGCTGAGAGCTTATCCTGGAAAAACAACATGGCATGCCCTAGACAACAAACTGTCCCGCTATTCTGTGAAATCTGTGACAGCTAGAAACACAATAATTATTCTTGCTGCTCACACTGCCTAACAGCAAAATTGTCTCAATTACCACTGCTGTTTACACCCTAACTAACTGTGATTAGCAGTCAGTCTGGAGTGGGAGGTGATTTATCAAACTGTAATGCACAATGATAAATGAATGATGGTGGGTCCATGTGGCTTCATGGACCATCATAGTCCAGCACATAACTACATTTCAGTTGTTTTAAAGATAAAAAAATATATATAATGTGTTAATAATTAATGCGTTTTAGGAGTGCTTGCCAGGCTACTGTATCGGATTCCCCTTTGTGCTAAGATAACCGGATGCTACCCGTAGCTTAAAATAGCTTAATAAAACCTAAATCAATCTACTGCAAAGTTCTATTTGCTTTCATTAAAAAAAGAGAATACAATTCAAAACAACAATTTATGGATACGGATATAAATTATTTGTTTTTATGCATCGTTACTCTTGCATTTATTAGCGCTGACAGACTCTTTACTTTATCCCCCGGCCACAAATTGCATTTCACTATGATGCTCTCGTAGCATATTGGTTATTTGAAAATGTAAAAAATAAATGATTAATTGAATTGCAAACTAATGTGTGACAACAAAAAGGTAAAGTTTTTTTTGTTTGCAGCTGAGTCACTACAACCCACACATACACACCCAGACAATATGCCAATACACAGTGTACAACCATAAACCCTGAAGTGAAGCATTATAATGAAGAAATAGCATTTAACTGACAAAGAAAACATCTAAAGATATAACAAAAATTAGGTGTCGTCACACAAGGTTAAGAAATGCCATCAAAACACTGGTAATAAAGTAACCACAAGCCAAATAAAGTATTTATGCAACAATAGTGCATTTATGTCTTACTTTCTCTTTTATTTTCTCCCTCTCTCACTCACAAACAAAGAGTTCCTCAGGTGCGGATGCCTGATGCTTCAACATTGAGAGAGCATAGCTGATTATCATTAGAATTTACTCTGAGCTGCAAAGGCTCATTACAATAAAGCGTTAGCGGCATGGCTGTGTCAGCAGAGCACTTCCTGTTTACTGTTTAGTCCTTCAGCAGGCTGCAGACGCCAGATAACAACAGGCACAAAGCATGCTGGGAGATAAAAGTGACACAAAATGTGCTGGGGCCCCCGTCGATGCCTGATGTGGCATCAGCCAGAAGTACTGCTGAGAATGGTACTCCCTCATACAAACCTACACATGAGAGAAAGAGGGGATGATGGAGAAAGTGGGAAAGAGAGATGTGTGTTTGTGATACAGTCAATATTTAGTACTGCAGTACTGTTACACTTACAAAGCACTAAAACTACAAACTGCTTGGGAAAGGGTGGCAAAATACTTGCCAGGCGATTGGTCAACCATCTGTGAACCAAACTCTTTCCGAAGCCAGTTGAGAGAAAAGTGAAAACATCTTTTCCAATAAGAAAACCCTTCGGTGCCATTTTATTGCTCTTCTCTCATTTAAAAAAAAAAAATACTCTCCAGTTCAGATATAGCTGATGCGATTGCAGCATCTACATTTTGCTTTTCTGTAGCTGCCTTTGTCGCTTCTCTGCGTGGTCTCAGACACACCTAAGCCATGCCTGCAGCTGCCAGCAGCTCCTCACAGGACACTGATTGGTCTGATACACTGCATTTCAGACAAGCGCATTACTTGAAGCATGACAAGATGGATTTTAGCCTGATCCCCTGATATTGCAGGAATCAAACTGCTGTGCAATGTAGGTATGTTTGTGGTTGAATGATCACATTTCTATGATAAGGAGGCTTGCCTGAAACCAAAAGATGGGAAGAATAACAGCAGGTCCAAGGCTAGAGAGATGACTCGTAAAGTAGACCACCGATTGGAACCCGAGGTAAATCAGAGTGTCAATCAGGTTTGTTTTAGCCTTGAGTGAGAATTTTTTTCTAATTCTGGACTTTTTTATAGTGTATATACAGTGCAGCCACGACAGGACAGTAAGATATTTTTCATTGTTTTGGCTCTGTACTTTGAAGTCAAAGTGCTGACTCTATAATTTGAGTGTGAGATGAACCGTGCTTTACACTATGTCCCCTATTTGTAGTTTCACTGACTGCTGTGACTGGCCTGTATTGCTATAGTTTTTACATCCTGCTTGTTTTGGAGTTTTTGGCTTCAGTCTCGAGGGCTACAATTCCTTCACTATTCAACCGAACACCTTTTGGGAAAGCCAGTGTTGATGATCCATTCACACCAACATTTTTTACAACTATGATGACGTTTTTAAATCTATTTTTCAGGATTGTGACTTGCAATCTGTTCTCCACACTTTCTCTGTAAACACCCAACGGGCATAAATTAACAAGACTAACAGTGGACGGCCATTCCAGTGACTCTGTGAGGCTGTACTTGGCTACAACAGTCCTTTTATCTAAGTGCTTACATCGGCATGATAAGATGCTCACAATAGCGATGTTTTCAGACATTTCTTTACACAAATTTTGAAGTATGGCATTAGAAAAGAAACCAACCAAAAACCATGTCAGCCTTTTCTTTTCTTTTTTTTTTTTTTATGAAATGAGAATTAAAACTTGGCCAAAAATGTTAACTTCATGATGGCGCTATGAGGAAGAAAAGTCAGAGGATCACCAAAGTTATTAAAATATATCATCGGAAAATAAAGAATAATTGTACAAAATTGTGTGGCAACCAATCGAGTTGATTTTGAGGTATTTTAACAAGTAAGTGAAAACACTGCTGATCGTGTAAAATGAAAAATCAGGAGATCACCAACATCATTTATCCTCCAGGGAGCTTGAAACTCTGTAGTGTATTTTGTGACAATAGTTGACATTTGTGGTTGAAAGTGAATATCTTCACAATCCCATGGTGGCGTTAGAGAAAAATTTGGGAGATTACCAAAGTCAGTAGGATACATCCTCTGAGAACCATGGATGTCGGTAAAATTTCCTGGTTATCAATCAACTACTTGTTGAGTTTTTCAGGGTAGACCAAAGTGACGAACTAAAGTGATGGATCAACCGACCATCCAACCAACATTGCCATCCCTCGAGCCATGTTCTAGTGTGGCAAAAAAAAAAAAAAAATGAATAAACCCTGGTATATCAGGTCAATAACGATTAGGTGTGAGGATGGTTCCCTCATTCCTCAATAAAAGCAGTTTAAACTTAGTGTCATAGTTTGGGCATTTCATGGAAAAATTGGAAGCTTTGAACACATCAATGGCGTGGTCATATTTATCAACATTAGGGTGGACATGACTTTATTGACTGTGACTCTAGCTGCAAACATCGATTAAACTTTAAAAGGACACACCTATTCCTCAAAAACTTCAGTTGGTGCTGGATGAGCTCTCTGCTGATTCCTCCTCAAGAGTTCAACAGCAATTTCCAAGGATTAAAACAGCAGCTGATAGGCTCCTCTAACCTGTGACATCAACACTGTCAAAGCCTCCGTTGGGAGGACCACAGCACCCATGGGACTGGCTTTATTAGGAGTCAGTGCAAACTTACAAATACATCCATACAGCAGTTGTACTTGTCCTTGTGAGATCCCTCCAATAACAGCTACGCCTGTGCCATTAATTAAAACATTAAAACATGTGTACCACACGCCCCATGTGCAATGCTTACCCCAATCATAACCTGATATGACCTGACTTTGCAAAACTGTCCTCACTCAAGTGTAAATGTAGAAGTCCGATTAGCACATACAATGCTTCATAACTGCAGAGGTACACAGAAAAAACACACACTGTGCTGTACCTCACAAACAAAAAATGCACAAGTGCACCTGACATACTGTAGATGAAGAATGTGTTGCTTAATAATCTAAGCTCCTGGATGGTTCCTGGCCAAATGAAGCTGTAAATGTTTGTGCATATGGCTGTCATTGGAGAATATGTCTGCCCTTGCTACAACAGGCTAATTACGTTTAAGCCTCAGTGATAAATGTGGCTCTGCTTTGATTTACTCGCAGCTGCCCTGACTGCATTCATAGCCTGTCTTACCCATCTCTCTCTCTCTCACATGCACACATACACATACACAAAATTGAATTCCCCCATGAGAGCAATTATCATAGAGTTCTACAGTATGCACTTGTGTTATTAATCTCTTCACTGACTTTGGCTCTGACAATACAGCACTTTCTGCAGGTTATTTACAGAACAATTCCTCGCCAATGGGTTTTACTGCAGCCTGTAATTACAGGCACAAATAAGCTGATGTAAAGAAACCCAGCAGCTTGAAGAGTGAGTTAGCTTGTTATTGGGCAGGTTTGGTTGGGGAGCGGGAGAATGATTCAACCCAACGACATGGAGAATCCAGTGGAGTGACTAAGTTAACTGTCACATAACGGTCACATGTTTACATGTCTGAGGAACATACTGTATGTATACACTGTATATAACAACTTATCTAAAGAACACAAGACATCAAGGCATCTATTCAAACTGGACTGGAATTTTTGTGTAAAGTTACGTTTTTTTTAAAGCTGCAATAAAATATTTTATGAATTGATTTTGGCAGTTTAACTTACATAGCATTATTTGTATTTTGAGTTGTGTTTCTGGCATCCAGGTGAAATGTAAATCCAAAATCGACACTCCTTTTAACTCTGTTATCTGCCAACTCCTGAGGGACATTTCAAGGTCTTTAGCTGTTAAATACTTTGCTCCGTTCAGCAATTAGTTGCTATCTTTGTCTGCCATTTTGTGCTAGACAGGTAGCAGTCACTGGGTTTTTGGAGCTTTTTACGCTAAAACAGCGGCCAGCTTTGGCCGATAAGAAAGCGGAAAAGAGCAGTTAAAGAGACCCCAAACAGTAAAGTTGCTGGAAACTAAAACAATGAGCTGAAAGATGCTAGAAAGTTCTGTATAGTTTAGAGGAACTTCGGAGTCTAGTGATAAATGTCTCTAAAGCAGTAACAAAATGATATATTTTTTACATGGAAACACACAATGGGTCATGGTAAGAAACACTGGTGGCAAACACAACTTTTGCTGGTTTACAAGAAAATTCCACATGGCACCTTTAACATGCATATGATTGTTTTCCCCCTTATCTCTCACTCCTAGTATGTTAAAGCTCAACAGAATGTTTATTCCAGGTTCAGTAATCCAGACGAACATGAATAACCAATGGTTATTGTCTGTAAATATTCTCGATCATCCAGGTCACAGGATGAGATTAGCCTGGCTTGGATAATCAAACATGGTGGTTCGCCTGACACGGCTTGTGCACAGCTCTTTCTCTTTCTGTGAACTCCAGGGAGTGTGTTTATAGCGCATTCCAGTATGTGGGCTATAGTGTTGAGCTTGAAGTTTTTTATTTTAATGGTTTGGGGGATTGCTCTTAGAGCTCATGGTTTAATGGACCATGTTTATTGAAATATGTGTTGGTGTTGTGTAGCGTCTGTAGGTTAAGCTTAAGGTTGTTCCCAATATAGTGTAGCAGCTATCACAGATTTTTAGTAAACTGTTTTAATGTTCAAGTTTAAACAATGTTTGAATTTACTCTGCTGTGTTACAGGAAGTAAGTGATACTAACAAGAATTACTTGATGTTTTTGGTTATCAAACATAAATGATTGTATGTTAACATTATATTTGTTTTTGAAATTAATTTTATTTGTTAAAATGTGAATTGTGTTATTTGCTTACACAATGTCGATTTGAAGAAAAAAAAATACAGTCAATGCAACTTCTTTTTCACAACAGTTCTCTTAGATTTTATAAATAAACTCAAATGGAATTCATATGCTGACTTTAACAAAAGTGATTGAACTAATGTTCTAGACTTTTTCACGTGAGATAGCCTCAATTATTAGTCTTATAGTGAGTGTATATTATCAAGTTTTTCTTATATATATATTATCAAGTAACAAAAAATGGTTGAAAAATATTGCCCTGATTGTTTTGAGTTTGTTCAAAGTAACAGTTTTTACAGTGAAAGATATGCTTCTTTAGTCTTGAAGATGGGATTAATGGATGAGCTGTAGAAGTGATGACACATCTTACTCACAAAACACCTTCAAGACCATGACAGCAAATCCACTTGCCATGAAGCATAAATGCTAAACAAATATAATACTATAAAACTTAACAAAAGTCAGTTTTCTTATCCAAAGTCCATGTTTCTGCATTAGAAATCCTAAAACAGCCGGTCCACCTCAGCATACCCATTAGTTACTTCATTATAATGGCTTGTCATTTCCATGAGTTCTTAGAGGCAGGCAGTAGTTAGTGAGGTTATTGAGAGAGAAGGAGGAGTAGACGGTGGGAGGGTAAACAACAGGGGGTTGGAAAGGGAGATAGAGACGAGGTGAGATCGTAACAGATGGCCTTTCTCTGGACTTCCTCCATAGGCGTCATTAACACACACAAACACATTCAGAGCCAGTATTCTAGTACTACAACGTCTGTTAGAGAACCACAGATGACCATGATATAAAGCTGACCATTCCTCACTATAATGAAATAGTTTTTGCTTATTATTATTCTCATCATAATGGAAAAAAACCTTAATATAATTATTTTCCCCTAATCATTGCTGATGATATTCCATCCTGCCCATTACTACTCTTCTGTCCAACTCAGTGTAACCTAAAACTGACATTTTTCAACAGGTCCGAAAGTGTCAAACGTGTATATTAGAATAAAACCCCTTGAGATGTGCCATCTTCTTTTTATCAAGAAAAAAAACACAATTATCAGTTCAGTCGACATAAAAAAAAATGAAAAATAAAAATTCAAACCACATCCATTGATTGGTTGAAAAGATTACAGCTAAACGATGACCAAGGCGGTCAAAACAATAAAATGTGAGTGAATCCCCTCATACAATAAGAGTTAAAGAACAAATGTAAACATAGAGTATAAAACAGAATGTGTTCCGATATCATCATTCTACACATATAAAAAGACATCTTAGACATTTCTCAGAGTAAAAACCAATTAGCTTGTTCATTGAATGTGTAAACCCCCCTTGTTAACATATACTAATTGTAGGCCTTGTCTTGAAGCTCTTCTGTATTCTTGCAGAAATAGAAAGAACAAAATAGGACACTGTATGCCATTGAGGTTGGAATATTACAATAAAGTTGCCTGCTGAGGCTTTCACTCCAAACCAACTCCTGTTAGAGACTCTGTGAAGGAGCAAACACTCTAAATTGTGATTAATCATTTGAGAACTTCTTTGCATTTTAATTAAAACCAGTGATGCACAAGGCCACAACCAAACATGTTCTCATCCAAATAAACTTGTAATAGAAACAAATTTCCCCTGCAATTTTCCCAACAAATAACTTACCAACAGGTATACAACTATTATCACTTGGGTGGTAATGTGTTTTTTTTATAAATTAAGTAAGCTAAGAACATTAAGAAAGAAAGTGTCACATTATAGTAATGCAATACATTTTTTAAAATACAATATTTTTAATGCAGTAAGTTCTGTTTGTTTTGCTCTCAGAAACATTGATGGTCAACTTTGACTCTTTGTTGTCAGGACGCCATTACACTTGAACACTTGAACAAATAGCCACAGACGCCCTTTACAACCCCCATCACTTTGATAAATGTGACAAATAAAGTGAAAATGTTCCCCCGCGTCAATCAATTGCGCCAAACTTCACACACCGCTTAAACAACTTAGACATAGGATCAATCATCACATGGCTTCATTGATCCTAAGATGAATATGCACTCATTCCCCCTCAAAAATCAGTATAATAATTTTGAAAATGGTTGAATCCATTTCAGTGGCCACTGGCTTGATGACTCATTGGTAGATCCAGCTGACAAATGTTTTCTGCAAATTGTCTAATATGCTTAATGGAAACAAGTATTATAATGTGTACTGTGGCTAGTACACTGGTACACCTTCTTTCTGCACCCAATCGAGTTCCCTAATGCCCAGATCATCAATATCTTGGTATTAAGCTATTTGATTGAGAGCATTGAACAATCAATGAGACTGAACTCTACCACCAGCACCCGCAAAAGTGTGTATCAGAGTGGACTTACATTTGCACATTAAAGGGCAGGTCCATCTGCATTCTTTTCCAGGGTTTTCAAATGAAAACACCTACTTATAAGCCCACATTTGAATATGCATAATATTAATTATGTTGGTTGCCAAAGACACAGGTGGAAGTTGGGATGTAATTTAAATAGTAGCGTTTATATGATACATTGATATTTCTTCTTTTGGTAATCCAAATGTCATAGAGAGTTATCAAGTTACATTACTTACTAATATTGTGTCAGAAGCAGAACATTGATTAGCCTTCGTACCGGTACTCCTGTCTGCTCAGCCGCCATCTAAGTTACTGTAGGTAATACACACCGACTATGGATATGGGTATATGTACTATATAAAGCAACATCGACATGCAGAAACATACTTCAGGTCATTTTTTAGAAGGGCTAAAGAAAACAGCATTTTTATGCCAAAACATACGTATCTAGAGCAAAATTTAAATATTTTGATTTGAATACATAAGACGGCTGGGCAGCTACAGAATGATATGAAGACCTTAAAGAAAAATAATAATGGAATTTCCCTTTAATTTGTGTACTTATTTGTTTAATATGGATTGAAAATTCTTTGCAATGACACATTGTTCATGCCAAATTTGCCCCTTGATCAATACCAAACATTGATCTAGTGATCAATTATTAAATGCATGAATCTCAACTGCAAACATTCATGTTTATGTCAGACGCAACTAGTAAAACATTATATTGCTGATGTTGTTTTCAGATAGTAAGGCTGTCCTTAGTAATGTTTGGGTTGTGTTCAATGCAGCTAAGCCCTGAACAACCACACTGAGCTATCATAAAGTCCAGGGGAAAGAATGCCTGCAAAGTTACAATATATTAACTGGCATCATGAATAGATAATCCAGTCAACACTGTCTGTTACTAATATTTTTGATTGATTTTCCCTGCAGGCTGTTTTAGCTGAAGGTCTCTCTACATCTTTTCATTTTAATTGGCCTGACATGGGGGAATCATGCAAGTCAATGACATTCTGAAATGGTCTCTTTATGCAGAAATCTCACTGTGCTGCAAACTCATTATTTCTTTCAATTCAACCTTCCAAATATTCTCAATTATCAGCCCTGTAGGGAAAAAAACACAGGATATATATGGTTGTTAAGCAAATATCACCTTTATAAATGATATGCTAAAATAATCACACAACACTCATTTGTTTTGGTTTGTTGGATCAGCAGGAAAGGTTTCATAATAAGTGTCTTGAATATAATCAACGATGATGAGGCGTTTTAAGGGATTTACCTTTTCAAGCGTTGGGACTGTTTGTTGACTGGGATTTGTGAACATTGCCAAATAATACCCAAGCAATTTAATTTTGTAGAATTGGTATTGATGTTAAGCCTCATTAGCATAATAATAACTTAACTTTTGGTATACTGCTCCTACTGTACACACTTTCAGTTCACTCAAGGTTGCAGCTATTTCAGCCCACACAGGCTCCATTACTTTGCTAATTAACATTAATGTAGTAATTGGACAAACTCTAGAGGACACTTAAATTAGGGAAATTTGACAATCCTGTCGTTTCACAACAAATGTTGTCTTAAAAAGATACATTTAAATCCTATCTCTCAAGCCCCATTACTGTATAAAGCATTTGCAAGGTTGTTGGGTCTCAGAAAGAAGGGGTTAACCCGTTCACAAGCATTTATGCAGATTACTCCATCTGGTGCCTTCAACTGCTGGTTTCAAGTGCTGGCACCCCTCACGTTTTAATATCATCAATCCACCAGCAACCCTCTTGTCTCTGCCTTACACAACTAAGACCTCTTGGTTAACAATGTAAACTCTACAATCTGATTAACAGACATGCATGCACATACATAAGCGAAATGATCCTTTCCGACAGAAAGCTTGTTGATTCTCAATTAGACTCGACAGGCCTGAAGTGGATTTTAAGCGGGGCGGAGTGACTGGTGGAAAGAGTGTGTGACCTGTTTTGATTAACAGAATCAGTATTCAAAGTTAGCAACATCAATAAGCCTCCCACTGTACTGAGTGTCAAGTAACACCAGCTGAATCTAAGACACTTGAACATCAAAGAATCTGTTCTTCCATCTGTTTGTGTGCATTAAATAGCGACCATGAATAAATAAAAGTGCACGTGGTCAGTGACCTTGCAATCGATGTGGTTGCTAATTAACATTAATGTAGTCATTGGACAAACTCTTTAGGACACTTAAATTAGGGAAGTTTGACAATCCTGCCATTTCACAACAAATTTCTTATTCATATTCAAGCATGCAAAGTCTGTTTATTATTTAAAAAAATGTACTCTGAACACTCACTCACTGGCTATAGATGGCTTGCAGTTTGAAAAAATACAGACAGCTGCAGTGTGCTTCTAACCTGAGACACAGGGAGATGATGCCATCCGCAGAAAGAAATCTACAATGAATAATATCGTATGATAAAGTCACAAGGATGTAAGATGTGTTTTTTTCCTGACATAAGGGAGATGGCGGTGAAGTGACGATGGTTCATTAGTCAGAGAGAAGTAGCATAATATGGATATGAGATTCCATGTGCATTTTGTGAATTGTGCTCTGGTTAGGCATAGATGGTAAGCTGAAGGTCTTTGATTAATATGGTCTCCTAATTAAGCTAACATTTCTTAAATTAAGGCATTTATAATGAGCTCTTTCATTGGGGGTCAGGTCTATCTTTACTTTTGTGTCCAACCTCTTAGATCATTCATCCGTTCTCTTTCTTTTAAAAAGAGAAGAATATGGTTAACTAGACCATCAATTTTGAAACCTTTATGAATCTAATAATGATAAACAACATTAAAAAGTTTAGAATATAGAAATGAAAATGAAGGCAACCGATGTTTCATTTATTGAAAATGCTCATTAACCAGAAACAAAGATTATGAAGTGGACAATAGACAAGGAGATCATCTTTTAAACACATTTTATTTTTCCAATGGGATACATAAGGTTCAAGTATTATTATTATTTTTAAACAGTGTTACTTAGTAATAACATTAGCTGTGTCCCAATCCAGCGGCTGCATCCTTCGGAGGGTGTATTTGTAGACCGATTGTGTCACAGCGGCCGCGACGAAGCCGTCCCATTTCAAAGACTCCTTCTAATGCGGCCGACAAATGCAGCCTACTTTTCCCAGATTTGGAGGATACAACTGATGGATCCTTCACGGCCCAACATATCCCAGTTGATTTTTCTTTTTTAATGACATGGCGACTAGTGGACCAGCAACTGGATAATTCACATTTAAATATAATTATTGGGTTTTAACTCAAGTGAATATTTACAGATTCAAGTGTTAAAAACAAGGGACCTGATCAGATCACACTTGTCATACGTGACACTATTAACTATCCAGCTGACGCTACCGAGAGCCGCTGCGCTATTTATAGCAGCTCATCCACTTTAATCTTTTAACTTAGCTTTACATCTTTTATAATCTTTTATGACAACCGCAGCTGGTTGCTAGGAGATGGGGGCGGCAAAAGGGTGGGGGCGCGAAAAGCTGGTGACGCGACCAGGAAATCTTCTGTCGACCAGACCGTCTCATTTCGGGGACTGCTCGGTCGAGCCCTCGCGGGACCACGAAGACTGGTTCCTCCGAAGGCTGCAGCCGCTGGATTGGGACACAGCTATGGAGTGTGGGTGGTGGCTGTTATTTGGTCCTGACAATGTGCACTGCTTTCTATCTCAGAAATGCTGCAACAATCAGTGCTGGGAAAGTTATTTGACACATTTGATAAATTATTTATTACAAATTGCCCAGTTAAAAGGTAATTCTTTTACAAATAACTGAAAACCAAAAGTAATCAGTTGCATGACACATTACTTAACTTTTCATTACTCAGCTCAGGTCGCTCAGAGCCTCAACACCCAAACATCACATTATCCTCATTATCCTCGATATTTTTCACCCTGGACACTATTTGCCCTTGTTTTGTGGCTAAGTGACTAGGGGCAACATTTTTTGAAATTGGAACAGTATTGAGGGAGTACGCTGCAGACTGCAGATGCTAAATAGGCTGTAATGTAATCGCCCAAAGAAACTCCTAAGTGTAAATTTACGACCACTAAAAATGCTTGTTATTGCCACTAACAGACTCATACTATTACTATAAGTGCCTGACAGGATGATGGAAAGGACCCTACAAAGAAATAAAGCAGAAGACATCATGGTTTAATTAGACTGCCTACGTTAAGGCGGTATTAGCTTAAAGGTGCATACTTAATTCAATATTCAGAGCACATCTATTGCCACCACAAGGTTCTCAACATGGCGACGGCTGAATAAACAAGGGGGAACCGGAGGGTTAGCACTAAGCTTCCGCAACAACATGGGTGGGTTGGGAAAGTGTTATCAGCTGTAACAGCTTTATGAGAGCAGTGCAGAGGGGCAGCAAGTGGGGGTACCCGCACAAGCACATGTTAACTGCCCTGCTATGTAAAAAAAAGTCGGAAACCTTTAGAGAACCTTTATCGTTAGACACAGCATCTGCACATGGCAGCACTGCAGGCTCTTTACACACCCTGAAACTCATGTGCAGATGGCAGCAGGGGGAACAGGTTGTGTCTGGTAGGGTATTGTCTTTTAATATCCCTTTAGCTCTTCACACTGATGCTCAGTAAATCGGTACCAGTGATGTTTTGGGTGGTTTTAATTACCCGCTGTAGAGCCCTCCTGTCATGGGCAATGCACATCCAATGCCAGCTTGTTATTATTCCAGTCAGGATGCTTATAATACAGTTCGTATAATATCTTAAGAAACTTTACTCGTCACGTGTTTTCCTACGAATGTCCAGCAACAAGTGTCAATTTCCCCTCTCTTTGTGCATACAGTCTCTTCAAAATAAACTTACGTCTTAACAAGAAACGACTTGGTTAGGTTTAGGAGAATATAGTTGTTTGGTTTACAATAACTACAAAAGTGGAGTTACTTAAATACATACGTTTCATGAAAAATGAATCAAATAAAATTCTGGATCCACAAAGGACACAAACAGCAGTCTCCTTGTTGAAAGTACAGTGTATTTGGGCCTCTCCATCCACCCTGACCTCCTCCCTACGTGAAGTTTGTCATTTTTTAATCTTCCTGGTTCACTATTATGTGGATTACATACTAATTGATTTTGTGTACTGTATACAAATTACAGTGCATTACATTTTGTAGGTATAGGTACAAACTGTGTACGAGATTAGTAGTGACACACAAAAATGTGGTTTGTAGGTTTCCATTCACATATTTAGAAAATAATGACATATATTGAGAATAATCTTCTTTTTTTTTTACATTATAAAATAATTATTAAAAAGCTGTCAGTTTAGACTATTGCAAATCTAGTTACAATTCCAATTGAAAGAGATGAATAATACACAAAAGTGGTTATTTGATAGAGTTATGTTGCAAGAAGAGGATTTAGAAAATAAATATCTTAAGAACTGTGCTTTTTAATATCAAATATGTGTTCCATCTTAGCACAAATGATCAGCTTGTTTTGAAATTGAGAAATTGCTAGATAGAAATACACTGGACGTACCACTATTCAACAAAATGAAGCGATTAACTTTTAATTTGTGCAAAAGCAGAATATCCTTTTTTTTTTTTTCTTGACAGTTGAGAGATGAAGACATCAACAGTCATCTACTTTAAGACCTTATCCAGACATTCCCAAGAATTCAAACCCTTGATTCAGTCTTCCTTTGTGGCACCACATGATGAAATGCACAGTGCTCTTGTTGAATGTCTCAGCTTTGCCCAGTGACTGTCATGTTTGTTGATGCTTCTTCAGCATCGATGAGCATTTTGTCTGTGAGACCAGCGCTGACCATCGAACCTTGTGAATTTTAATACACTCATTCCTTGACTGAACTGCACGTCACGCTGTTCATGACGCAATTATTCTCCTTGTCACAACAGCTCCAGAGGCAAAACCTACTCTTGTCTGCTTTGATCTTCTGGCATGCTTGGCTACTCACAACAAAATAATGAATTTACACATGAAATAGACCAAGGAGTATTTTCAATCCTGGACTTGTTGATGCCTTGGTGAGCACAGTACAATATTTTACATTGTTTATTGCTGTCGTCCCCTCTGGATGTGAGGGCAGTCGGATGTCATCTAAAGATGAAAATGATGGATTGCAACCCTTCACTGAAGTCACATATTGTATATATCTGCAAGCAGATTTGCTACAGACAGATTTGCCATGAATCCCAAACTGCCTAAAATGTCATTTTAGGCAGTTAACTGAAATGAGCAGCAAAATTCCTACCAAAGTTTTTTTTTTGCAAAAACTGCAATTTGTCTGCCCGCTGCTTCCTTCTGTTGAACTTTGAGCAAATCACTGAGTGCGCGTTGTTTGTTTGTGTGGGAGACAGCAGGGGGTTCGCTTTGTTTCTAAGCACAAAAGATATCTGCCGAATCACACAGTTTGTCAATTTGGTTTGAATCCAAGGGGAAGTCTGTGTGTGTGTCTGTGTGTGTGTGTGTGTGTGTGTGTGTGTGTGTGTGTGTGTGTGTGTGTGTGTGTGTGTGTGTGTGTGTGTGTGTGTGTGTGTGTGTGTGTGTGTGTGTGTGTGTGTGTGTGTGTGCAGTGGGCATACACAGGCACAAATATGAATGTGTGCATGAGAATGTTTGTGTGTGTGTGTGTAAGCATAGTGGTTGTTTATGTGACAAGATAATAAAGATGTTCTTGTGGTGGGTTGAGAGACAGACAGAACCCACATTGCTCATGGGTTTGGTTAGTTCTGCAAATGCAAAGCAAAGGAAGCTGGGTAATCAGTGCCCAGGGAGAGGACATTCCTAGTTTCTCTCTAACTGCAGATGATGAGAAAGGGCTGACCCTGAGGAGTGCCCTCCCACCAGTAGCTGTGCTGGCTGATGACATCACTTATTAGATGTCACAGCAAAGAGCACATAGTGCTGAAAGGGACAGCATGGAATTAAACAAAGACAACTGTAGTTAAAGCGTCTTTGACTCCTTAGAAGGGCAATCGATACTAATGCATTGTTCTCACCTTATTAATCCCTGCATAGCAATAAACACCAAATGCCACTGCTGCCTTTGTTCAGAAATTATGTTTTCTGTGGGCTGTAAAATCAAAAACATTTTATCAACGTTAACTATTAGCATCTGGTCTCTGTGCATAATAGATGTGTGTGCATCTGCATGTGCACATCTGCATGTATGCATTTACATATGTATCCTAGTGTGTGTGTGCAAACTTTCCCTGCTGTGGTTTTGAGATATATAGCAAGTAAGCTAGCTTCAGGATGCTGCTGGCCAGGTATATTATATATTAATATAATTATCTTATGATTTCTTGGCAAGACATACCCTGCATAGTTTGTTGAGGCAAAAAGGCGATTGGTTAAGGTTAGGCGTTGTACTGGAATAGTTAGGGTCAGGAGAGTGTAATAAGCATAGTGCATAACCAAGCCTAGCGCTTGAATGCAGCAAAAATGGTATTTTTCAGACAGACATATTCAGAGAAGGTTGTCTGTGTTAGAGACCTTTGTCTGTCTCAGCAACACACACCAGCGAGATGTGGCAACTAACATTCATGAACGCCCTAGCTGACTTATTTCAGTAATAACATTATGGAAATATAACCCAATCTGCTTTCATCCATCCACACGATGTTCCTATAGCACTTCAAAACGATGTACAAGATTGGGGAAGAGGCGAATATGCAATAACCACACCCACTTAGGAGACCGGAAGTGAAAACTGTTTTAAAACATTGGCGGGGGCTTGTAATCTTTTGTTATAGAGTATCTTTTGCTGCAGTTCTCCACAGCAACAGCTGAGACAGCTCCTGCTTATCAGTTGGTTTTTTTTACAGCAGCCAGCATCCATTATGTTGCCGCAGCAGCAATGCAGCACAGATAGTGGGAGGGGAGCAGAATGCCTTGGCCGATTCACATACACAGTCTACATCCTGTGAGTAAAGACTTTACATGGCAGAACGACAGGGACTCAGAGCAACAACATGCACATTTTATGGAACATATAAAAGAAACTTGGAAATCCCACTCTGATTATTGCATCGTAAATTTAATTTTAATGCAATGCACACTGTTACCTAGAACATGATAGATGTATATCATGTGTGTTGCTTGATTATGCAAAAGCTGCTGTTTTACAGTTAAGGTTGTGTTTTTTTCCTTTTTACTGTTGGTCATAAATTTTAACAGTGAAATTAAAGTGGCAATGAATTCCACTGCTTTGGCATTATTGCATTGTGTATTGTATATTTGTAGTTTTACAAAAGACAACCTTACACAAAATGCTTGCCAAGGACACAGCCCACAGGAAGTTAATATCACATTAACATGATATTATATTTCACTGGCCCTCTTTCCGGTCAACAGAACCTTCTTTCTTCTGTCTAGAGTTATTTCAATCTGCTGAGGAGACCTTAAGGGGCCACAGCATCGAGGTGGGAAGATTATGATCATAAAAATGATGATAATGATGAAGATGACTATAGTCTTCATCCTTAGGCCACGTGACTATTTACATTACATCAGAAGCTCGTGCTGTGTGGGTGCCAAAGTGATGAGACCGGTTGGGTGTAATCCGGGGTGACACTCGCCCACATCTTGTATTCCCAACTCCATGGCATCAATGTTCACATGGTGCCACATAAACACTCACACAAACACACTCACTAACAGCAAGAACCCATTGGGAACAAAACAAATAATAAGGTAAAGAGAATGAGGCAGACACAGAGAAAAGAGAGTCACACAAACACAAGAGTGACACAGTTTAAGTTGTTTTGAAAAAGTAGATTTAAAACTCAATGCATTAACAGAGCAGAACACAGCTGCAGTGTAAAAGGATTTGCTATGCTTTATAATGCAGCTCATAAAAATGCAAATAAAGGATCTCTCTTTTCCAGATGTAGAGAAGGAGGTGAGGCTAGATAAGAAGAGCTGTTTACAAAAGACAGAAACATAAAGGCGATAAAATGTATCTCAGGGCACACTCCTCAGTACCTGATTTGTCTGCCATTGCTTCATGGGAAATGCACAATTCTCTCCCCCTCCTCCTCCTCCTCCTCCTCCTCCTCCTCCTCCTCCTCCTCCTCCTCCTCCTCCTCCTCCTCCTCCTCCCCCACTTCCCCTCTTTCAAAGACTCCCACCTCCTCACCCTCTTAAATGCATCTTTCAAATCCCTGATGGCCAAGCTTAGTGCCTCTCTGTTTCAGGACGGATATTCCAATCGGAAAAGGTGAATTAATGATCTGAAGATCATTGTGCTGGTTTCCTGTTGCATCTTCACTTTCTACACCCCCCGGTTAGTGGTTAACAGGAATTTGAAGGAGGAAGGCATGGATATGGTTACACCTTGTGATGCTATTTACAATGAAGGGAAATATAACGAGACAAAAACTCTAAAGCCCTGCCAGCAGCACCTGCAGCGCTCATAACACACAAAATAGAAAGTGTTGGACAGAACAAACAACATACTGATTAGGAAAGGGGGACGCTACCGATGAGAGTCAATGTTTCAAAAACTAGTTTACTTTTCCTGACAAGTGACCTCACAAGCTGAAGAAGAGTAACATCATTATTTTGGACAAAAATCTGAGAATGAGAAGAGCCCTATGTTTACTGTTTGGCGCTAGAAATGTAGCATTCAGTTTATCAGAGTTTTTTTAACTAGAAAGAGCTATCTGCTGTTCTGAAGATTGATGAAAGAAAAGCGGGTTGGAAAACCAAAACAAATATTCTAAATACACGAGTTGTAATTTTCTGTGGGTTTGTTACACGAGTCATTGGAAAAATTATTAATATAAGAATACTGATTAGTGCGGATTTAGTACAGAATTCTAGTTGCCGAGACTAAACTAGACCTTAACCATAGACTTGGCAGATCAGAAAATTATATTTTTTTCTAAATGCACTGACAAGCAGCGTATTTGTTGTTGTTTAGATAATAAACTTGTCGATTGATTCTACAATTCCCCTTAACCCTGAAATGCCAATGAATACCATTCCATGAATACCATTCCATGAATAACGCACAGTCAGTCATACAGGTCAAACTTGTTAAAATTAGCAGAATTATTCCTGAACCTGTCAAAAACATGAACGAAATTGGTGAAAAATATATTTTTCTGTGTATCTTATAAGTGAGTACCTGCCGTCTTTCCTGCAACCCAAGTTCATTTTCATTCAAGAAAGCTTTTTTCTGAATTGGTTGCCATGTTTATCCACTTTGGATCCCTGCTGACAATAAATGCATTGAAAAAAAGGTTTCCAGCCTTTGCTTTGAACATAAATAGAAAATTGTGTTTGTGCAACTGACATTTTATCAAAATTGTGAAATCACACCTGAGCAGCGGTAAAAATTCTGCCTCTGCTGAGCGAATGGTGCGGCAACACTGACAACATCTCGCTCTTTGACCCACCATCTGAAGCTGTTTCATAAACTGGGAATTCAAAAGGAGATAATGGAGGGGTGAGGAGGGTTCAGACACACTGCAACACTAGTTTGAAGATTTAGGTCAAACCCTTCTTCTGCATTAATGACATGACGTAGTGAAGATTGAGAGCTGGATCCCAGCCCAAAACAGTCCAAGATATCCAAGATTTGCGACACCTGCACACTCCGATAGCTTTGAAGCCATAAAAAAAGAGAAGTGGAAAAGGAGTTGAGAGGTAAGGGTGAGGCAAAGTGTTTGAAATTAATTTGGTGCAGAACCTTTTACCGACTTGACAATTTTGCAGTGGCCGGCCTTGGCTCAGGCTGCTGTCTGTCATGTCTTTTGGAGGTTAGATAAGCCTTGCATCTCCAGTTCACTAACGGCCTCCGAATGATGGGCAGGACGCAGTGATAAGGAGATATTACCACTTCTACAGATCCTGGGCTGCTGTTTGATCAATGGATGTGAAACAACCTCACATCCATACACATTACAGGCACAAAAACAGGCAATGACACCTTTTCACAATACATATCCTTTCCTCGCTGTAGGGAAATCGCTATAAATCTCTATCAAAAAGGGCCATTATCTTTAGAGCTTGAAACTCAACTGCTCCAGAAAATGGAATATGAATGAGCAGAGATGAAAGAAAGCAGGATTGCAGCAGACGAGATCCAGCTGATCACAGGAAAGAATAAAAACATCTCTTGTTCATTTCAATAGGATTGTCTCCTCTCTCACTGTACTCTGCTCTGCTCTGTGTCTTGACAGCTTTTGTAAGTAGTTCAAGGCCTCTAAGAACCCACAGTTTGTTTGTATACCTGACAAGGACCTCTTGCACTTGTGTGAAGCGCTGTTTCCTTAACAGTATTGCTTGTCAAGGAAACAGCACAAAGGAATTTAATATCACATAAATGTGATATTTGGACTCTTTTCTGTCAGGACCAAACAAATCTTGTGACTTTTCCCAACAGACCGTAAACATTGGGTTCTTTTAGCCACTTATCTTCCCCTAACTTCAAACAAATAGTTTTAGTTGTATAAGCCTAACCAATCCGTGACCACACTGACTGCAGATCAGGACAGGGTCACATTAGTTTTTTGTACCAGCTATTTCTTATGGTTTTTGAAGGCAGTAACAGATGATAGGGTATTATTTCCATTCATATCAGCATCTTCTTTGCTCTCTCTCTGAACATTGTGTCTTCACTTCTTTCAATCATCTAGTCCACCAATGTTATAGATTGTAATATTCTCAAAACACTGCAGGTCCAAAGAGTGAATCATTGATGTGTAATTGTCTTGCTCTGTGCAGTAATATGTTATATACTGCAATTGGATGTAACTTTATTATATGGCTTTTTTTGGACTGGGACATAAGCTGTGAATTAGTTTTTTATCTTCTTTTGACAAAACAAAACAAAATTACATTTTTAAATATTAAATCAATATTTAAATAAATTGTGTCATGTATTTTTCTAAAGTAAATATATCATATTGTGACAGCAAGAAAAACAAAAACTTAAATATTAAATATTTCAACCTGGGCATTAAGCCTGTTTTAACATCTGTCAAAATTTAGCTTTCAATGACAAATGGTGGTAAATAACAAATTGTAGGCATCAAATCAAACACTTTGGTCCAGACTAACTATTAATAATTTAACATAACTTCCTGTGATACTTTGATTTTCAGTAAAGAGGGCAATGATTTCATTGTTACAGTGTTGTTGTTATATCTTTTTATTTGCATTGTATGTTATTGAATAGAATAAATTGCTTTATCAAGCAGGCTTTTAGTTGACATCTCTTATAAATATCCATTTTCACCTGATGTAATGAATGAAAAACTACCAGATAGGTTATTTCAACTTCTGAAACCCTTACATTTTCTAAGGCAAATGGTTGGGAGGTTGTGTTAGGGAACCTGTCCATAAACATCAGTGGCAACGGGTCCTGACAACTCAGGAAGGTAATGCTGTTTCCAAGGAAACGGTAAGACATTTGAAGCATATCCACAGACACGGTTTCCAAAGCATGACTGTGTGGATTAGTTTGGCGGGACTGGAAAAAGACTTTCTGTGATTGTGCTCAGGCTCTCCTGTCAATGGGTCTCATTGTCTGGTTTTAGTTCAGTATGAATTTCATTATGGAAAATCCATTTCTGGTTAAGGGTTTAGATTAGGTCAGGCTTGGATCAGCTCAAAAGTGGGCTCTGAACAGCTTATGGCAAGTCATCATCATGGCTGCCATCACCACTATCATCACTGTCACGACGTCGTTGTAACGAGCAGCAGTGTCAAGTTACTTCCTGGCTCCGATTTAAAAGATTTGTTGGGAGCCACCAATTTCAACATGGCAATGTCTGCATTGAGGGATTCCATGCTATGATTTACAGAAACAAATTGATACCACACCCTTCAAATATTTACTTGTGAGCATTATAATGTTCAACACGTTTCTCATACGAGCATCCGAATCATCATTCTTGTTATTAACTCCTGTCAGAAGAGTAACAACATGCAAGATTATTGTTGTGTTTGTGTGCTGATTGGGGATGACTGCTGCAGGGTTTTGCTCTGCAGTTCCGAACTCCCATTTTGCAGGAAGTGTTTCCAATGCTTTGACATCACTGGACTGACAGTAGCTCCCAACCCCGCAGTGCAGATGACAAATGTGGAAAATTCCGCTTAGATTAAAACAACCAAAAAACCCTCAAATCCAGAACTTAAGGCTGTTCCAAAAATAAACTGTCAGAAGAAACTAGTCATCCAATAGATTAATATATCAAATATATTCTAAAGAGGACTATGTGACATATTGACTGCATTGATTTTGAAAGGCAAAAGCTAATAATAAAGATCTGTGCGGACTTCACATGTTCTCCCTAGGGCTCCAATGTGTGCTCCTGTTTCCCCCCACAGTCCAAAGAGATTCAGGTTTATAGACAACTCTAAACTGTACATTGACGCCCTGGGTGTGACCCTCTAAAAGAGTGGAGGTTATAAAGTAAGCAATGCTACTGAGCTGGCAGTCCTTCAAATGGAAAGTTGTGAAAATGTAAGTAGGCCTGTGTATGTTTATTGTCAGAGCAGTTAATAACAGTGTAGTTACATTATTAGCAGAATCGCACCACGTCTTTGTTTTTTTGGTTTTCTGTGAGCCTTTGCAAGAAATTAATAAAATTACAAATGGCCACACACATGGCACACAGGGGTAGAAGAGTTGTCACATGTTAAACCAGCCAATTGAGCGGTTATATCTAATAATCTGTTTTCCAGATGGGGAATACACACGCATTTACCTACATGTAGAGAATTGCCTACACATTCACACATCTGAATAAGGGGACATGATTTAAAGGGATCAGTCCGACAGATTCAATTAATACAAATGTGTTGTGAAAGGCATTTATCTACCTGGGGAGCCGTGTGTAATTTATCTCTCTGACAAAGAAAGAGATGATGTGTTATTAGTTTATGGGTGCAACAGCAGAGTGACAGATATGCTCCATACTGTCTCATAAATATCACAAGATTAGATTAAAAAAATATATCGATTGCCATGTCATATTTATACGTGAGGGAAAACTCTAAGGAATAATAACACAATTACTTGCTGAGACATTAAACAAGTGCAGAAACCCAGTTTGTTTTCTGCCCTGTATTGACATACAGTACATGGTGTACCTGCTCCATGCATGCTGTTTACCTCTTATTTTGCAAATTTAGAGATGGATTGCAGTAACAGAAATAGTAATGGATTATTAGAATTTAAATGGAGTCAACTTCAGGTCTGTGAAATGTCACTATGGCAATTCTGCTACTTCATGTAATCTGTCAGCCTGTTGGGTTGTCAACATGTGTAGGCTGACATGCATGCCAATCTCTTAGGGATTATGGCCTTTGAAGTGCTAAATATGTCATTTTCATTGCAAAATGAGAAACTTTCTGACGGAGACTGAAACATATAATAACAAAACTGCTAAAGTCAAAAATAAAAAAGGCAATGAAACAAGCTCCCTCATGTATACCACATGTGATACATAAATAAGGATTCTTATGTCATGCACACAGTAGCATAGACTGTAACACCAGAGCCACACACACAAACATGATGTTGTCAGAGTGGAGGTTCCTCAGCGTGTGCCGAGAAGGCATGAAGCTTGCAATTTGAAACACCTGTAAATGCAAAATAAGCCGTGGAGGAACAACCTTAATTTACTTACTAGTAACGTTACTTAATAGTCAGTGCTCTATTATGAACCTACAATTGCATTTCAATTTTGAAAGAAAAGTTCAAAAAATGTTTGTGTATGCTGTCAATTGTAGTTCCTGGTATGAAAGAAAATCGGAATTGGAAAAAAATCGGAATCGGCAGGTGAGCCTTTGAAATTGTTTGAATTAGCCAAGAAATTTGCATACGGTGAATCTCTGTTCTGAGGTTTCTAATTTAGAGATGCTAAAAAAGTGCTTTTGATCAATTCCAAACGTTTGTCTACTATCTTCTAAAACTTAAAAGACTATCATTATTGTATACATGTGCCATTTTACTGGTACCCTGGTTTGCCGAAATAATAGTAAGCCATTCCCTATGGCTTGCTAAATGTTTGACCTTCCAGAAGCTGGTTTAGTTTGGATAGACACTATTTTGTGCTAGGCAGGTGGCTGTCATTAAACTTGTCTTAGCTTCTGGGCTCAAACTGAAAATTTAGTTTGACAAACCTAACACTGAGTTTACATTACCAAGGGGCTCCATTCTTCACACTTACCTGCTTTGACAAGTACCAAAAACCAAGTACTACCCCAAATCCATCACAGTTTTAAATTAATAAATAGTCTCAATTTGCAGCACTTTGACTATGAAAGATCTGAATTTATGCAACTCATGGCTGGACTCACAAGTCAGTTCTGAATTACTCTCATTGTGTGGGAGGTGAGGAGCTGACTCTTTTAGGGTCAACTCGCCATCGTTAGACATCATCATCACTTCGCCCCAGGCATGTTCCTGGTTAGAGGTGGCATTTTCTTTCTTCGTTATTGCCGCCTACACTTCCTCAACTGGATGGAGGGAGATTTGAGGGGATTAGGAGTGATGTAATGTCTTGTGACATCCTATCCTCGACAGCATCACCCGGGGTGTAGGCCAGAGACACAAGCTCCAGTACAAACACACACTCACACAAATGGGGCCTACGCATCTGGGAACCACAGTGTCACGATGCAGGGACAGCTTAATCCTAAACTATATTGTAGGTAGGGATTGCAGCCTAGTCAGAAAAATGATGTTCACCACGTACAGTTGTCCCCAAATTGATGAGGCACTTTCAGAGGAAGTTAAGAGGATGTGAAGAGTAAAACAGGAAAAGAAGAGTCTTGCGAGAACTGGGTACTCAGTTACTTGTTTTACGCATATACTACAGCTGGCGTTGCAGTTATGTTAATGTTAGCAAACATTAACATAACAGCTTTACATTCACGCTCAACCAAGTACTTCTCAGATTGATTGGTAATTAACCGTTGAGTAAAGCTAGAGGTTTTTTTTCTATTTTGCGTTACTGAAGAGAAAAACAATAACATATTAGGATAGTTTATTGATAGAGACAACAGGACAAGGCAATGGGTCAGATGTGGTTTCAGTTACAGTTTTGATTATTTTGTTGCACATATTTGAAATAAAAATTTGTATAAATGAATTGCCCACATTTGAATGATAGTTCGACAAAGGGATACTTACGGTACACAAATTTGTGAGTTGTTGTGAGGAAAGACCTGAATAATAAAAATGAGATACTAGAGTAAAGACTGGGTGATACTATGTTGATAAACAAGTACGTCATGATAAGTTAAAAAATATCTTTCAAATCGATATACTGACCACTTTCTTCATGAAAACTAGTAACTCATTCATTACTGATTACTTCATAATAAGTTACCATTTTTGTGCACTAAAGTGATACATTATACATAGTAATGGTCCCTCATTGTGATTATCTGACCTGAGTATAGTATGTTTCACCCTCACGAAGCCAAAAATGCAAGAGGAGAGATGTCTGATATGGATCAAACAGTGTGTAAGACTCATAAACAAGTTATATTGTAAATGTAACTCTTAAATGGATATTCTAGTCCTTTTTTTTTGTAATTCTGTCTGATATCTCAGAACTTTTAATTCTAGAATCTGTTATTATATTCTTTGGAATATGTCTCACCGGTATTGTTGAAAACGCCATATTGACATGCAGGGTTCGAAAGCTTGAGACGCCTAGCCGAGATTGTGCTGCTGGAAGAAGCTCGAAGCTGTCAGAGTGCTCTCTTTCTCGTCCGCCCACAGTAGTGGGAAGATATAGGCTGAATTCAAATTTAATTTTAACACAATAGCAGCCTTATGTATATTAGTCTCTACAGGTTGTAGCCTATTTCGATGAGCTTCGAGCTCCAAACAGCTGAGCTGAAAGCGTAGCCGTTACATTTCTGGGACCAGCTGACCTTTTTCTACAATATCATACAATTGGCCCCCCTCGTTCTCAAGTGAAGAAACCTTTGCCACTGCGTCTCACTCCAGCTGTATAGGTTAAGGTCAGGGGTGAGGATAATTGTTCTGTGCCGATTCAGCAAAATGGCATCAGACCCTTGACTAACATCTTTCTATCATACGACAATTAATTGAATATGAACAATGAACGGTCCAAAGACATAAATGCTGCGGTAAATATAACTTACCAATATCGACGTTCATCATCCCTCTATTGGCCGGCCCACTGTTGTATTTGCCTGGAAATCAATGTTTGACCCTTGGCCCAGTATTTGACTTTCAGCATGACTTTGGGTTGAATGCTGTTAATGCTAAAGCTCCCCCTCTGCTGCTTGCACTTCGGCTATAGAAGATAAAATATTCAATTCAAAGTCTGGTTATTCTCAACCTAGCAGCTTAATTTTATCTTAAGAGCAACCAGCCGGCCAACACAATAAACTACAATGTCGATTGAAACCCATTCTTTCCAACAAAAAGGCACCATGACTGCAAAGAGACAAACAAATGCCATATTTTAATTTCCCAAATATACTGTTATATGCAGCACTAGATCTATTAGTTTCACTAGCATGAGCTATGTCTACACCAATAGACTGTTCAAGTTCTCCAGTGCTCCCTTCATTTCATAACAGATTTCTTTGATTTTAAATTCAATTTACCTGCAAACTAGAAAAATAAGCATTCATCACAAGCTCTTTGAGGTAAATGTAAGTAGGATATGTGGGAATTCTTGCAGACTATGACATCTCCCGTCTGGCCTTATTAAATTCCTGAAAGTGTCAACTCAGGCAGTAAACATCAAAATAAATTCACTGATGTTGCAAACCTGAGATATCCACACCCAACTGGATGTGAGAATTCATATCACCATTTAAGGGACAGCAAGACTGCTGTGAAGCCCAACTGTGCAGTGAAATACACAACTGACTCAATTCTCTAAACAAATGCCTTTAATTATGATGAAAGCTAAGTTTGTGAATGTTGCAGATAGCTGGATTGTTATTTATCGTGAGAGAAGTAAGGAAATTATATCAAACATAGAAAATCCGATTTTAATCTAAATGGATGCACAATGTTAGCTACTCCAAGAAATTTTCATTTTGTGTTGATTTTGTCTGTCCTTGTCTTCTACAGTTCTCTGAGCACCAGAGTCCCTTTACAAAAGCTCTCATTTTAATGTAGCAGGGTCTCCGAATCTACCAGCTCAGTGAGCAAACCCGGATCTGGGTCTGTCTGCAGTGGGCTGGTCGCTGCTGGAGGCCCCACTGGAGTCTGAGCTGAAGGAGTTTCTTATGAACCTGCATGATTTCATCAGATTGTGTGCAGAACCCAACCCGATGGCACTAATGTCAAGCATAAGGAACAACTCTATAGAAATAGCCAATCTTCTTGCTGATGGTCTTGTTTATCTAAGTAGGTTATAGGCATTAGTATTAAAGTGAGACTGATTCATAAACAGTCAAAAGTTCCTCACTGTAACGTTTTAGTACAAAAAAAGAAGCATTTGTTGGTCATATAGATCAGAGTTGTAGTAATACTGGCAAAGCACAGAATTTTCATGACAACGACAACAACACACACATCCACATACAATCTGCATGAAGAGGAAATGACTATTCCTTATAAAGTATCAATGATACCAAAAAAAAAGAGACACAAAGGCAATCTGTCCTTTTAATCACCAAGAGACTACGAGAGGTTGTCTTCTGTGTCAAGGATTTACAGCTTTGGGTTTATTCAATAAAGTGGATTCTCTTAAAGCCTGAAACAGGTTGCATTGTCAGAAGTCATTACTTCGCTTTAAATCTTCAGCTTGTGGGATTTGGAATACTGCAACAGAGATGAGGCCTACAAGTGAGGGTGACATTTGATGGACATTTGGGTGGGAATGGTTGGGAATAGAAATAATAATATGCAAACCCTTATTGGCGACTCATTTTTTGTGGGGAAATTCTAATATTCAGGTCCCCGGCTTTCAAATGATTTACAACACTTATATGAGGCATATACTGTTCACCTGCTTTCTCCCCCTAAAGATCCCCTGTCCCCCAAAAAAGACAAAAACAGATCAATGTGGGTCTCTAATGTTTTAAAACAAGTGTGTTTTCCAGCCAGTGTAACTGTTTGAAAAGACAATATTATGCATTATAGAGAGTGTAGGAACTTGGTGTACACGATATTGGAATTCTTCTAGTGAGGATATTGCTTCAAGAAAAACGACATACGTAAATATCGTAAAAAAAGTTTACTCGCATAGATATTTAGCAATGGACCGGAGATGTATTTGTTGCCATACCCATAAGTGGCCACAACGTGGCCACAATCTACAGTCAGTAAGTGCTTTTTTACACAAGGGTATGCTAAGATCAATAAATCAGATCGATCAAACACCGTTTAGAATTGCCAAGTAGCCACATTTGCATTTTGGTTGGAGCTACATGGGTGATTACCACGGCTATGCCTAATAGTTTGAAGCTTCAAAACATTTACACTAACATTTTTATAATAAATAATTTACATAAACATTGCATGCAATAGTTTCACCTTCTCTTACCCCCTCTATCTCAAACACACACACAGGAAGCGACACAGCGCTCTCTGTTACTGTCTCATTAATCAGTCCAAAAGTCAATATTTATTAAAGCAAGATGGATATAATCATTTTCAATATTCAGAACATGTTTTCATCTAACAAAATATTGTCATGATGTTAAGCCGTTCCAAGGCTTAATTTTCACTGCTGTCAAAAACAGTATACACCTGTATTAACGGGGTGGTCTAGCAGCAATCCAACAGCACCATAAATTCAATATATAGTATAACCACAATAACACAAGATCAGACATATGCCAGCATGTTCTTACTTTTTACGCTACAACAATGCGATGAAGCATAAAGAATGTAAGAGAAGAAGAGAAAGAGAGATGCCTAATATGGCACAAAATCAGTAACAGAATTTGCATAATTGAACATTAGCATGTTAACATGGACACATGAGGACCATACATGGTCAACCAATACAGTGTTGAATTATAATCTTGTGAAATAGCCAAAGCCTAATAGATACCGCCATTCTTGGAGCATGACCCACATGAGGAACTGCTGCATCAATTTTGACGACAATTTCTTTTTCTAATCTCCCACATGCCAGTCCCCCAGCTTTATGGAAGTCCAATACTTATTCGCTGGAATACCCCTTTAATCTATATCCTCAAGGATAGGATTTGTATGAGCCTTAGCAAATTTCCCTCTATGTCACACTATGACATATATTTCTTGGTAAGTATAATTTAAAGCCAATGTGTGCAAATGTCAAGTCGTTTTAAGAAGCAATTGACATATGGCAATGTGACCAACACCTCTTCAATCCAGAAGTGTATCGTCTATCTTCTTGCCAGCTAAAGACCACGAACAAAGCTTCTAAAAGAGGAAACATTTGCTGGACATGGTAGTCAATGCAATTACTTTAGAAAGCACACGGTACGGCACATGTGGAGCTTGTGTCACATGTGTCAGCATATCAACCACTCAAGGATCTAAAGGAGAAATAATCCAGGGACAGTAATCCCACCATCCCTCTACAAGTGGGAGATGTTGAGTAATTCCAACCTACAAATTGAGGATTTACACTGAAATGTACAAACACATACAGCAGAACACACTACTGTAGTGTACACATGCACATCTACATGATGGAAGGCTTATACACACACACAAACACACACACACAGGGTTTACTGTAATCTGTGCCTAGCTGCCTCTGGCACTAATGAAGTCATGCAGCTTCCCTACGATGAAAACACTGAAAGACATAACACGAATATACCTCTCACACAAAACATACATATTTGTACACACGTTAAGACATATGTGCTGTGTATGTAGAGCATCATTCCTCTTAAATTCTCGTCTTGTCTGTGTGTGTGTGTTAGCGTGGGTGTATACTTTTATACTCAACCCGTGTGTCTCCGTTTGTGACATCATGTCCACATCTATCTTTATATATTTATGCGTAAGTGTGCCTGCTTGAATGCCCCAGCTTGCTGGGTGTGTGTGAGTAAATGTCTCAGAAGAGCATTCTAGCAGCAGATACAGACGGCTGAATGTTATTCTCTTTTACTCCTCCATCAATCAGAGGCAGAAAAATGGGAGCGGAGAAAAACCTCTTCCTCCGACTGCGTTATCACAATGTGGTGAAAGTGGGGGAGGGCAACGTGAGGATTTCTGACGTAATCCTTGAATTGTGTGTATTGTGTGTGTGTGTGTGTGTGTGTGTGTGGGTGTGGGTGTGTGCGCGCACATTTAAATGAGTGTATGATAATGTGTGCAAATCAAGATTCAATAATTTATTGCCAAATCAACCGTTAATGGTTTGGTATCTATTTCTGTGCGCATTGCCACAATTCAATGCCCATTGAATAAATACAATGATGCAACCAGATGGCTCATGTTCTTAAAGTGACAAGTTAATGTGCTTGTTTATACAACTAGTGGAGCATTTAGGATGTGGATTGCTTCAGGATAAGTGCTTTTGTGTGTGTATGGTATCAAGAGTGTGACAGGATGAATCAAAGGTGTATTAAGAGTGACTTTACACATTTGCACACAGGCATGTAAATAAAGTATATGTTGCCACTTTATTTTTGTGCATTGTTTGCAGGCACATTTGATGACTGTGTGTGTGTGTGTGTCTCTGAGTACACAAATGTGTGTGTTTGTATTGTATATGTGTGTTTCCAATGCATGTGCAAAAAACTAGTTTGCCCCCGTATGTGTGTGGTCAGGCTTGTTAATATTCTGCGCACTGTGCAGACAGCCTCCCGGCGCAGCGACACCTGGTCATGCCTCAGCGCGTCAGGCCTCTGTGGGACGCCTCAGAGAGGACACACACACACACACACACACACACACACACACACACACACACACACACACACACACACACACACACACACACACACACACACACACACACACACACACACACACACACACACACACACACACACACACAATCTTTGGTCTGGCTCCTTGGTCATTTCTTTGTAGCTTTTCTTTAAAATATTGTTTCATCTTTTCACACAGAATAAAAAGCCTGATCACAGTCCCAATTTGAAAACAGCTACACATACAAATATCTATATAATATCATCGCCATAATTTGCAACAATAAAAAATAATCCATTATCAAATAATCAAATAATCCAGTAGCAGATACATTTTCTTTGGATCAATTAATTGATTAATGAACACACTGTTGCAGCTCTTATTAATATTTATGTCAACACACGTTCCAGGAGCTTCATCCAACTTCTATGTTAAAGTGCTGCTCCACTGAAAATCTGTATTTTTATGGTGACATGGAAAAAATGTTGTTTTAGCTGTTTACATTATCAGGGTGACAATATTTACTTAAACGTGCCGCTGATTGACTTTTATAGCCACATTTCATGCCTAGGGGGGTGATATTCTGGTACTAAAAAGCACGATTTTGAGTGTAGTATCACTTTCAGCATATGGATCTACCGTATGCCACTAGCTGTCATGATTAAATTGTCTGACAAGGCCACGTGACATTTTTTTGATGGTTTGCTGGCTTCTTAATGGAACTGAGCAGTGAACTTTAAAAACTCATGTCCTCAAGAAGGTGATAATCTTGCACCACTGCAAAATTGTCAGCTACGCCTTCAGAGCATTACAGTCAAACACTAATGCTAATTTATTACATTTGTTACTGAGGCAATTCTGATCCCATCACTTGGAATAATCCACCCAGAAGTGAGTATTCGCCTTAAGTTTACACAGTGTTTACCTTGGTTATTGTGCACACAAAAGGGCAGACAAGGACTGAAAACTTAGGACAACTTAAGTAACTCTTCAGCTGCCTTTGTTTATTGGGTATTTGTATGAAAAATACATAAAAAATGAATTGTGCAATATTACATAATGTACACTTGATTTAAGAGGTTATTTCCCGAACTGTGAGTAGATTTCTGCAGAGGAAGAATAGCATTACGGATGAGAGCATCCCTCATGTCCTGTCAACGGCACGAACGCCTTAAGAAGTCATCTTCAGTTGGAGGAGATTCACATTTAAAGCAAAGGAAGGACAAAATTAATATTCTCATCACTAAGAGGAAGTTTGCCAAGTTGCAGAGCATCAAAGAAGAATCAATCTGCACCTCCTCTTTGTGCATGCAGGTTCCAGGGCTCAGCTCCAATGTAATAAAATGGAGGAGGTATTTATCACCCGAGTCCTAAGTGTATATCTTCTGCAGCAATGGCGCTCAACTGCCTCTTTCTCGTACTCTGTGTGCCTCTCACACATACCAATATCACCTTCATCTCACAAAGATGTGCACAGAAGTAACACACAAACAAACACAAGGTAGCACGTATGATCCGAACATTTCTCTTTACCGATTTTTTTACTTATTATCCTTCCATCTTAAATTCCACCCAGTAGACTGTATTATACATGCATTATGTAAGGAGGTGATGTGTTTTCATTAGTTTTTTCCTTGCTCATGAATGCACAATGTAGGTGATAATCTTAGAGGTGCTAATGTAAATATTCAAATAAGACAGGGGGTTGACATGATGGAAATTAATCCTTTCAGAATAATTAGTCAAAATCACGAGGGAAATTCAAAGAATTATACCTATTGATACCCAATCAAATTCAGTTTCAGGCGTCTAGCTGAGTTTCACATTACACAATTAGCATGCATTTAAAAGTCTATGTTTGAGTGGACATAATTACATTGTACAAAAGATATTTCATGTGCTAAGACAATCATGCGAAGGCACTCCACTCACTCTAGTGAGTAGAGTACTGAAAATGTCCTTATAATATTTGGTGTTGTGATGTTTGTCATCTAAATGTAGGAGATTGATTTATACATTTGCTTCATTCAGCATGTTTTTATTCAAATGTGTTTTTTTTTAAATTGTAGCTTGTTTGCTTTGATTTCCAATCATTGTTTACTCCCAGGTCCACTTCCTGGTTGAGGTTGGTACTCGCCTTGCTCTATCAGGTGTTGTCAATGTCGACTGTACCAAGAAAGGCCTTGGGTTAGAGGAAGCACTGGGTTTTGTTTTTGCATTTCGTTTATAACCAGCTTTAGTAGAATTAACTCAAGACTGAATAGGATGTTGTATAATTATCGTACATTTTAATGCCTCAGTGGAAAGACCAATGCTACTAGGATTCAAAATAGCTTTAATTGTCTGCTTAATTTTACCCTTGCCATAAGCAATGAAATTTTGACCAGGAAGTAGTAGGCGGCCGCATTTGTATAGCCAGGCCCCACAGTTGTTCTCCACCGATTGCATGACCCAGGGCATGACCCAGGGTCTCTGTATATCCTTAGAAGGCTGCTCAAAACTGTCCGACTTGACCGAAGCCTTTTGTCAACGCCCCCTGTTGCTGCCGGCTGCTCTCGTCTACTTTCCAGGCGAGGCGCAGCAATGTCCCTTGTAACCGCTGTAGCTAAGTCCCTGTTCATGAATTTACTCCGACAATGTCCAGCACAAGACCCGCAGAGGATTTTGATTAGTAATTCCTCTCCACCAGCTATGCGCCAATAAATTGTGATGAAGTTGGACCAACTTATAATGGTCCACGCAATTACTTATCAGGACAAATAACAAATGCAGCAGAACTCTGACTGAAACTACTACTGAAATATATGATGCAAACAGCTGACCCTTCAATAGAAGGAATATTGTCACTTATAACTCAATTCTGCCTTCACCCTCTCAAATTGGCCATTTCTTTTCTCTATCCATGTCGAAATAGCCCCCTTCCTTTCTTTTATCTGCGTTAATAAGCTAAACACTTAAATGTGGCTGATAATTAGGACAGAAAGAAACCAAACTGCCCCAGATTCCACTCATTGTTGTATGTTGGCTCGACAGTATAGATATGCAAGTATATACCTGTATATGTAACATTTTGAACAAAACAGTGTATGTGGAATTTGTTTGGATGGAAATATGAATAAACAAAGCATGATTATTGACATGCTACACATGACTCGCACTGTGGCCGCAGTGCGTGGCAACTTTAGATAAAAGAAGTAGCTTTAAGCTAGTAGTTTAATAAGCATTAAACACTAAGTCAATCCATATAACCTCCATATCTTTGGTATTCTATATGGCACTTTAATGTTTGGATCAATCTTGCATTACCCATTTCTACTCTCCATCATAAACAATAGATCACATTCAGATGGCATCTTGTACCTGTTAATATGTATGTTGTATTAGGGATTATGGATCTGTACTGTATTATTGCTCTTGTGGAAACTATTACATTCTGTTTATGGTTATTATGTGCCCTTCAAGATGAGTGGTTGCAGAGGCGATAGTGGAGGCTAGTGGTCGATGAAAAGTATTTTGGTAAACACTGACCAAAGACATGAACTTCAGTGGCCAAATTTTCATATTCTTAGGTGGTGATTTTAAAGTTTTGAAAAAAAACTATTAAAAACTATTTATTTTATTTGGTGTATATCACACTTATTTTCTCTAATTAGAAGTAAAAGAGACTACATTCTAATGTAATTACCCAAACTGTCTATTGAAAATATAAATAGAGTATAGATCATAGTCCCTGGTGAGATACCACATTAAAGTTGTGGGTTGAGGTGTTTTTTATGCATGTACAATTTGTCAGGTGGGTCGATGCGAGGAAGCTGGGAAATGTCCCAAAAGCAGAAAATTCAAGCAAACAAAACGCAGTTGAGTTATTTTTTGAAGAACTGAAGATATACTGTATAAGCAAACAGGCCAGCAGGTTCCAATTTTCAGGGTTCAGGTTGGAGGTTTAAGAGGTTGGCAGGCAAAGGCTTAAAGAAACATTGACAATCTGGCCAGGAATTAGTGGATGTCTGTCACGGTTGGTGTGTGGACCCAAGAGCAGTACGACGAGGAGACAGATAAAGTTCTGGAGCTTTATTTGAAGCTGGGAACACAGCAGACAGACAGGCAGGATATGACTCACAGTGGGAAACCGGCAAGGGATCAGGCAGACGGACACCAGAGGAAGCGGAGGCTAATCTCGTGGTCGGGGACAGAAGGTTGAGTCGGTTAACCGGGGTAGAGGCAAGACCGTGGTCTGGGACAAGGCTAGAGTCATTGATACAGCACAGGTCCAGACAGGCAGGGTCGGCAACGGGAAATCAGTCCACGGGAAATTGCTGGAAAGTGTAGCATGAATACAACGAACGATCTGGCAGCGAGTGTGTGACTGACTGGGGTTTAAATACTGCAGGGTGTAGGTGCAGCAGAGTGAGCAGGTGAGAGGGATTGTGCTGATGAGGTGGGTGTGGCAGACAGGTGCACTGCATGAGGCTGATTAGGTGAGTGAGGCAGAGTGTGGTGAGAGAGAGAGGGGTGGGCTGTGAGCTGGAAGTGGAACTGGAAGTGGCCGGAGTGAACTGAGAGAGAGTGACAGGCAGGTGAACAGAGTGAGCCAATTAGGTGTTATATACTGCAGGGATGGGAAAGTGGAATCCGGCGAGCAGGGAAGGTTGTGTGATGAGAACGGCGGGAAAGAGGTTACAGGCTACAGGGCTGGAGTGGCCGGTCCCATAAAAATCATGTTCCCTTCCAACAAAAGTCCACTGTCAATTAAGTTTAGAGGTAAACATATATTCTCCCGGATAACTTTTGTTTTCCACGTATCACAAATACGTCTGTAATCCAGGCTTTGTAGGGAGATGTCGGATTTAATGATAGGAATGGGATGATGTAAAAATGAAATGTCAATTCAAATCAATGTATTATTGATTATCCTCAAAATATGCTTAAAACACTTTAAATGGAACCAAAACATACTGGAATCACCTTACCGTACATTTGTTAATTACTTTCATTGCATCACAGAGAAGACACGTCTTTTTTTGAAAACAATAAAACAATCTAAAATAAAGGTTATCATAAATCATACAATCCTCCTGAATGATGAAGGATATGTCACGAAGTGTGGTGTGGACCCAAAGGCAGAACGACCAGGAGACGGATAAGGTTCTGGAGCTTTATTTAAAGCGGAGAACTCAGCATACAGACAGGCAGGATAAGACTCACAGAGGGAAACAGGCAGGGGATCAGGCAGACGGAAACCAGAGGAAGCGGAGGCTAAACTCGGGGTCGGGGACAGAAGGCTGAGTCGTTGACCGGGGAACAGGCAAGGCAGGTAAGTCCAGACAGGCAGGCAGGGTCGGCAACGGGAAATCAGTCCGGGGGATAACGCTGGAAGGTCTGGCATAATGCGGAGTACGATCTGGCCCCGTCTGCCTGATCCCCTGCCTGTTTCCCTCTGTGAGTCTTATCTGTATGCTGAGTTCTCCGCTTTAAATAAAGCTCCAGAACCTTATCCGTCTCCTGGTCGTTCTGCCTTTGGGTCCACACCACACTCCGTGACAGAACGATCTGGCAGTGAGTGTGTGTGAGACTGGTGTTTAAATACTGCAGAGTTGATGAGTAGATAGAAGGCAGGTGTGTGGCTTGGAGCAGGTGAGTATGCTTGTGCTGATGAGGTGATTAGGTGAGTGAGGGAAGAGTGTGGTGAGAGAGTGGGAGGGGTGACACACCCACCTCACAGACACACACACAGAGATAACCAAACAAGGGAGCACAGGAGACACAAGGGCAAGGGAAAACACATGAAACACAAGGAATAAACAGAGACATGGCCATGGTCATGACAGGATAAACAAATAGAAAAATAGCAACATTGTGTGAGTCTGTTCTGTCTTACGTGATATTTCCTGTATTTTTCTTTCACTTCTCTACCCTGATAGCAGACAGCTTTTTCAAGTCAGTCATGTGACAATATTCATGATTATCTCTATAATGGAAATTCACCATGATGAACTTATTGTGATCTATGATAAAATGTGTTATCGTCCAATTGCTGGTTCATGAGTGGACAAACAAACATGGGACTTTTACCAAGGAGGCTGCTGTTCGTGTCCCATGTGAAACCAAAAGCTAACTTACGTAACATACTTCACTTACGTACTTAAATAACATAACAAATGTACTTATTTTAACCCAGACCATCATCTTTTACTAAATCTAATCAATTAGTTTTGTTTCAATTCACAACGTTAACCACGTGTTTAAAACTGTGACCGTAATCCAAGCGAAAATCTATTTCTCTCAATACGTAATTGACAATGCCGTTTCTTTGTGGGAATGTAGCTGAAAGAAGGGACCGAGACCCGGAATTGGCGAATACACACACAAGAAGATATTGTGACACAATAACAGACATTCTGGGAGGTTAACTTTCTGTTCTGTCCAAATAATTTATTAAGTTGATTGGGCTTGCGCTTACAAACAGTGCGATCATACAACCACTTGAGCTGTTTGTGATGATATCCCATGCTGCAAATTTAGAAAAGCGAGGTAAGTTTATTTGCAACGAGGTAATTCAATGTGCTTTACAGAAGACATAAAAAGCATTTAGAAGACAAACACAAGGCAATATAAAAATACATTTAAAAGACTGAAATTAAATAGAAAAAAATGAATAAAATAAATTAGACATAGATCATGACAAACCTTTTCAATTTGTTTGATCCTTATGCAAAATGTGCAAATCATAAGTGAAATCATAATCCGGGTGTCAGTGTCTTTATTTACTATTGCCAATTGAAGGCTTGCAAAGCCCTCCGTGTTGTACTAGGCATTGACAGGTACAGGTAGACAGATACACACAGGGACACAGGCAGACACATAGGTAGACAGAAACGGTTGCATTAGCACACAGACCGAGACCACTGTTTCTATCAATAAGTGCAGTAAGTAGAGTAGACTTCCCATCAGTTCAGTCCTAAGGGAGTAGAGGACAGGGAGCAAGACTGAGTGGATCAGAGGGGGAAGAGACAATACCTCCATCTCAGCTGATCAATACACTCTCAGAGGATCGATCGTCGTCGTGCCCTTCAGCCACTAGATGAGCAACCTAACCCAAAGCCTGTGATCCCGAGCCCTGACTCAAGAAGGGCCTCAAACGTGACCCCTGTGATGAGTCATTCTGGACAAGATAGCAGTCTCCAACCCACTCAAGCATTTGGCGTCAGAGATACTTTAAGTAGGCAGAGTGGGAAAGGAACCACCTACTACCTGCCAAATGCTGGTAAATTGTGATCGTGGAACTTGTATCCATGATGTCTTTAATTTAACAAATAATTTATGTAGAGGAGTATTATTAGATAAACGCAAAGGAATGAGTTGATCTGGGATTTGTGTTTAGATTGATTATGGATTTTGTGGTTTTTGGTATCTAGTGCTATCCTGCTTGATTAAACACTGCGATACCTGCTTTGTCCAATAGGTAGTTCTGCTACTTGATTATATGCAGGTTAAGGGAGTCTCTCATTGAAAGGTCTTTACTAATTTCTGCCTTAAGGAGGATGACAAGCAACCTGTGGATTATGTGTGCTGACCACCTCAGCACAGATGGTTAAGGGCAGAATGAAGATAGCGGAGGTTCAATGCCACCTACGGCTGACCATCATGAATCTGGCAATGGGCTAATTCTGAGTTTCTCCATCAAGCCATTACTGTGAGCCATCAAGCCTGTTGGCCAGGCTCTTGAGTATTAAAGCTCGCTGTAATGCAAAATGGAATCTGGAGTGGAGACAGAGAAGAAGTCACCTGATCTCCTGCCACATAAACAGCCCCAAAGGAATATCCATAATTAGCTTGAAGGAATGCTCTAAAAGCATTTTAATTAAATCATAACAAAGAATCCACACATGGATCGCCAATCTGCAAAGTAATTAAGGGAGCTATTGTGTAAGCTCTCTCTCACACACAAACAACACACACATATTAATTGATTTTATACAAATATTTTTAGTCAATATACAGAATAAGTAAAGATACTTACTTGTACCTCTTTCTTACAAGAGGCTCATTGTCTCCCCAGCCAACTGCTAAACTAGAGAAACAGATTTATCTGACCATTGTTGGTGAGATACAATCACATTCATTCTGTTATATTTCTATAAATCACATCACCTACCTGAATTTGGGATTGTCAGTGCCCATTTCTGCTCACTGAGCACATCTCCTCACATCAATCAAAGTCCCCCTCCCCCCCCCTCCCCTGGAGTAGGCTTTCCTATGCCCTCAAACAGTCATAAATAAAACCACACAAACAAATGTACATGCACACATACAGACTCATGCAACAGGACCCTGAAGAGCGGCTTTCCCATTGCCCCTGCACACACAAAGTAGCATGTCAGCTCTGATTAGCAGCACTGTTCGCTACTTGCTTCAGGAGCTTCTATTTTAGATCCTGTTTTTACTCTTTGCAAGTGACAAACACAGGCTTTGCATAGACTTGTCATTTCAATAATATCTGCTGAAATCTGTTCATAAAGATGTGACGCTATATGCAATGCAATGCTGGGTCCCCACACTTGGCCTGAAAGTGTCTGTTGAGTGTGCAGTTTCTGTTGCCATTTAAATTTGTGTCTACATAATGCATGATAGTTTTCCACCCATAATGTTAAAGTGTATTAGTCGGAGAGGGGATATTCATAAAAATTCTGAGTCACCTTAAAAGGCTCACCAGCAAATTACGATCTTTTTATGCTTCTGAACAGATGATAGCTAATTGTTCTAATTATGTCTAATTAGCAAAAGTACCACTCTTGAAACAGTGAAAGAGATACGGAGATTTCTGTATTGCTGATTTAATGAAGTGCCTGTTTGTTCTACTACACAGCAGTATAAGACACAGCAGAAAGGCAGGGCCAGACTGAGAAACCGAGAAAGGCGTAAAGACACAGCGAGAGATAAAACTGCATGTGGCAGGAAGAGTGTATAAATGTGAAAACAGTGACAAATGCACTTCATTTTCTCTCCAGCACATCCCATGACGCTGATAGCGCTCTGAGACAGGTACATGTGATAGCGGAGAAACAAACAGAGAACAAGAGGGAGAGTCACACAGACAGGCTGTGTCCCACGGGGGGAGAAAGAGGGAGATAAAGAGCGAGAGTAAGATCTACAAAGAGAGAGAGAGAAATGGGTGAGCACTGTGTGATTCATGGGGACTTTTACTGCTTCAGAAAGGTGTCACCTCCGATCACAGTTCAGGATCAGCTCGGTGTAGCACATACAGTAGCAGGTAATACTACCTCTGTGCTTTATCTCGCCTTTCTTCCTCTTTCATTCTCTCCTCTGTCACATCTCTTCTTCTCAGAAATGCAGACACAAACACTGAGAAATAGAAGATTGAATTTAAAAAGAGAGATCCCTGAGCAAGACAACCTCACAGATTAAGACATGAAAAGTATTCCCCGGTGTCTCAAAGGAAGAAAAAGCTGTGATGTATCGAAGTGACATTGAAAAAAACCGCCCTGACTGAGGATTATAGAATGAACAAAGGCAGTGTGTTTAGCAAATGCATCAAACGTCAAGGATGGAGATTTAAGCTTTCATGAAAAAACATAAAAAAACTTCTTCATGAGAAGAATTCAAATTAGTGCCAATATTGAACAACACAGCAATGGTGCATCTCCTCCATTGTATTCAGTAAAAGTTGAAATCTAAGACCATTGTTAAACCTTTATACACTGTATACCTTTCACCCAATAAAAGGGATTGACCCCATAATAACAAACTGAATCAGGCTCCAGCCCGTAAGGAAGAAAAAAAAGAAAAAACACTGGCCATTACATGAAACGCTGTGACCTTTGCCACAAGATCACTGACCAGGAATAAATACCCTCTCCACATTACACCTCTGCTGGCCTTCTAACCTTGCCTACCTATCTATTTTGTCATTAAGAATGGTCATTCCATGGTATAGCTGGGGTCGGCAACCTTAGGCACCTGTGCCAATACCTAACATAATGGCACACTTGCAATAGGTGTGGAAATTTCCCTCTCATCCCCCTGCCAGATTATCTCTTTCGTAGCTATTGACAGTTTCACATCCTGTTATCTATGGTAGTCTGATTGACCCTTATCTGCAAACACCCGCCCTTCTCTTTCCTTTGATTTGCTAGTAGTACTCGATGCCTTCTTTGTTTAACACCGCTGCAGGAGTGGGCTCGGTTTCATTGACGATGGCAGACCCGGTAGCAAAGACAGCTAAAATTCAGGCAGTCTAGCACTCTTGGCTGAGAGTGGGGTTTTGTGTTCCAGGAATACCGTGCTTTAGGTGCTTTTTGTCTTTAAAATGTTGTTTGCCAGATGTCAAGGGTCTCATTTCGAGACCAAACACAAGAAGAATCTTTAAAGGATGAGGCAGAAAAGGCCGAAACCATCAAACAAACCCTGTCCAGCTGTGGGAAGCAAACAAACACCCTGCAAGTCTTTGCCACTGTTGAATGAAGCTGCTACAGAAGTAAGCTATCGCATTGCTAATTGTATTGCGAAACATGGAAAGCCATTCATCAAATTTTATTACTCAATTGCTCTGAGGTTTTGTTTGATGGCATACCACACAAAGGGACAATTAAATCAAGAATAAAACACATTCACATGCCAGCAAGAAGTGTTGAACGTTGCATAGAAGTAATCGCTCCACAGATAGCTGGTTTGAAAGAAGGTGCAGTGTTAGCATTGCACTTGATGAGAGTGTGGATGTGAATGACATTCAGTTTGACAGTCATGGATACTGCTTAAAACCAATGCGTAGACCAACAAAAGGTTAAGACATAGTTAAAGTTTTTAATGGAGCATTTTGAGGAGCAAGGGATTGACATTAGCTGGATTTTTGCAATGACAACCGATGGCAGCCCGTCTATGGTCGGGAGACAGAGGGGAGAAGTCAAATTCTTATAGGAACAAGTCGGTCATGACGGGGTGACCCACTGCGTAGTACAGTCATAGCCACAGTGGTGAAGGTTTCATAACTTTTTATTTACTCTGAGAAAGCGAAAGGTTACAGACCCTGCTTGTGGAAATACAAAGATATCCCTCTCCACTCAGGGACTTTGATGCCTTAAAAGGCCTTTCTGATTGAAATTGGCCAGAACAACAGAACTTGAGGACAGGAAGTAGGTGTTAAAACTTATGTTTCTCACAGATATAACAAGACATCTCAACAATGTATCAATCCATTTAATTGCCCTTCTAATTGCTCTTCATTCTATTTGTACAATGCATTCCTTTGTTCTCTACTCCTTGTTTTAGTTTACATTTATGTTAATCATAATGTAAACACGGTCATAGAAAAGTACAATAAATAAAGCTACAAGGCTGTTCATTTCCAACATGCATAAATAAATAAATGAATAAATAAACATTGCGAGTACTGTGTTGACTTATACACCCACACTTGTGGCTTTAATTACTTAAGGCTATATCTCACATAGAGCTGCGAGGAGCCAGAAGACTAAAAGGCATTACAGGGCACTAAACTACAACCTAGTGACACTTATTAAATGATAACTCTTTAATATCCCCCCTTCTAAACGGACTTGTCTACATATCATGTCTGTAGTATAATGAGTTTAGAGTTAAAAATGAAACCATCATTTATTGGTTTGAATTAGGGAAAACACAGATTCTCTATTTCAAGACAATGAGATAATGAGATTAAAAACAATTTTAAATCACATTTGTGGACACATTTGTATTTTGTTTTGACTGCAGTTATCAGACCACAGTGCCTATATACCTGACTATAATGGCAAAAGGTGGAAGAAAATTTCCACACACATGAAAGTAACCTTAAAAGAGACTCCCTGTAGTGCTCAGCATCAGTGAGGGACACTTGAGCCATGTAGAACTCTAATCTACACCTGTACCACACTGTGGGAATTTTCGCCTGTCTCTCATGAAGAAAAGAAAGGAGTATTTTCCCCTTTACATTTTATTTGCAATATCCCACCAGCTGTATGCAAGACTGTTAGATTCTAAGTAACTGAGACAGATTTAGTCATAATTAAATTCGTCTAACAAGATAGTCTCGAGCAACTTTCCTTCTCATTAAACATTTTAAATAATTTTAAATCAACCTTGCAAATTACAGCAATTCATATTGGAGGCAGGGTTTTGAGAAATATTTTGCACCTCATTTCTCCTCATGTCTTTGACTGGAGGTACACTTTGTTAATAATATATCACTGCCTGGGAAAGAGTATCACTTGAATAAATCAGAGGATAAAGTCTCACTTTATTATCAATGAGACCTGTTAATAGGCAGAAAGTAAACGTTTACACAGATACAATTTTACCTTTATTTTTTTGTGGAAAGCAGTCTTTTTGTATCTGTACCTTTTAACTGTAACTGAACGACTGTACTTTTACATCTGTGCACTGATTTTACATGTTTAAGTGAACTTTTTTAATGCTTTATCTTTAGGCGTAAAATTTCTAACTCTAATGTGACATTGAAATAGTAGCTACTTGGGACTTCTCTCTAAAACCGAGAAAAGGTATTTCATTGCTTATAACTGTGTCTTTTCAAGATTTTCGTGTCACAACTTGAATTACCTGCAGCTCTTAATCGAACCAGTGCACTTTGGAAAGACATCCACTGACAAAAGAGCAGTATAAAATGAAGGCCATTTCTTCCCCACATGTTTCACTTTAGATTTAAGAAGCTAACAACCTTCAGAGCCTGCAACATTATTGTTATTATTTTTTTAATTGTCCAAATGTATTTGCGTGTGGCCTTCAAAATGCAGATGGTGAGATGTATTTTTCCGTCCATATGCAAGAAGTTATTTTATTATTATTCCTTAAATCACAACCCTTACCTTTAGACTATAATAAGTCAGTCTGCAGCGCCACAGTATAAACTGTGGAAGGATTTATTTACTGCTTTTAGCTCAGTTTTTTAGACATGCATTAATGATATTTTGGGTCCCTACCTTTCGATCAATTTTCCATACGTACAGTGTGACTTCCATTCAAAGGGAATGAGAAAGAGAAAAATATATTTCTTTTATATACTAATGCTGAGACGCAGAAGGGGAAAGTCTTCTTATACTACAAATAATGGCTCTTAAATCACTAGGTGGAAATGTAGGATGTGTAGGACTGGAAATCTAAAGTATTAAGCCTCTTTCAGATGGCTTTTAATTTGTGGTAATCCAACCCTGTCAGCGCTTATATTTTTATCTTGGCCGTCCATCATTTTTTTCCTGTTGGTTTATTGGTATTGTTTTAATGGCTTTATTGTATTCAAACAGTTATTTTCATTTCTGTTTTGGGCCGAACACGTTTTTTATTCTGCTATGTAAAGCACTTTGGGCTTTTTTTTTTTTCTTTTTGCATGAAAGGTGCTTTTAGTCTAACAGAATAAAATGTTTAATGGACCAATCACACCTGTGGGATATTCAATCACAATCTGGTTACCAGTATGCATGTAAACATACCAAATGAGGTACGATTAATTATGAAACCCAAACAAAGGTGGATCATCAGATAAGCACTGCACCTGTCATTTGATAAACAAAGACTAAACAAACATGGAGCTCAGGGAAAACTGCTGTTTTCTAGTGTTTTCCTTTTTTTCAAACACTAACACACTAAAATCCAACATAAAGCACATTTATTGAAACCTAATTATTGACACCTAATTACACAAACACCTAATTGCTCGACTGTCAACTAATCCATCAGGATTCCCTGTTGACAATAACAATGGACGCCAAAATAGCAGTGAGAGGCATGTATTAGCAATAGAAAAAACTGTTATTCATGCTTTCTTCTTTGTTTACACAAATGTTTTTGCTGTGTTAATGTACTATACTGCATAACAAAATATAATTGAGTTTTTGACAAATTGATATATAGTATTGATTGATTTTTTTGTTTGCAAACAATCTGAGGTTTTTCGCTATTTGTGTGTGAGGTTGTGAGAGTTGTGTGTAGTGTTTTGACAAAGTAGCCCTGTTTCCAAAATCGTGCTTAAGCAATCATAAAAATCTGTAAAACATGATCACACCCTGATCAGTGCTGTAACAGCTAGTGTTTTGTGTTTGACAACTGATGTAAGTAGTCATCGCTAGTCAATTCCCTGTTTTGCCCAGATTTGTATCATACTAGTATTGCAGGGGTTGTGAGTGATAAGATATTAGCCATGTTTCTCATTATCTGCACTCGCACTTCAAGATGACATTTTAACCAGGTCCAAATTAAAGAAGAGAGTCTGCAATAAATGACACATTCAACATTCAACATCCTTCAACACATAAAATCATGTATAGGAAGGCTGCTGTCTTAGATACAGCAACTGTAACCTCCAACTGAAATTATAATATAATAGTCTATTAGATTAAATAGCAGTTTCTAGCTCTCCTGTTATCATCCAAAAAGAAAGAGTGAAATCCTCTTTCACCTTAACACACCTATGGCCTAATCTTAACTTCATCCTCATCAAATATCAAAATCCTAGTATTTAAAGAAGTTGCATTTAGATCTGTCAGGATAGGGATACAAAGAAGTATAAATGTATCCAAAAGAGATTAGAGTCTAACTTCTACATATGGAAAAAAGTTTCCAAGCCAAATACTGAACTGCAGGGTGAATGTGTGCTGAAATCCACTAATGTCCCATCTAAATGCAATTTATATTTCATTTGCAGAGGAATTGGAATGCCAGGTCTATGCTACTGTTCTGCTGTGTGTGAGGGGGGATTATATTATGTCATACTGTATATTACATTATGTTAGATTTGATCAGACATGATTAGATGAAACCTTAATTACCTCCATGACCTTAATGATCTCCGTTGGGATGTTGCAGCAAAGATTAAGATGAATGCTGTTCATACAGTATGTACAAGAAAATGCAGTGCAAAGAGAGAATAGTGTGTGTGTGTGTGTGTGTGTGTGTGTGTGTGTGTGTGTGTGTGTGTGTGTGTGTGTGTGTGTGTGTGTGTGTGTGTGTGTGTGTGTGTGTGTGTGTGTGTGTGTGTGTGTCGGGGGGTCATGCTCAATGGTTAATCATATGTGTGAAAAGCAAGATGTGGTGCGTGTCAACAAAGAAAAGGTTAACCTTCCCCTACAACTGACTAAGGGGACAGAAAGAGACGGATCGCTACAGAGTAAAAGAGCGTGTGTGTGTTTGTGTGTGTGAAAATATGACAACACACACACGCACAGAGACAACAAACACAAATAACCTGAGGCTCCTCATTTATTCCTATTCCAACAACTTATGACAAGGCTGAAGTGAACCTTTCAGGAGACCTCTAGTTGCTTGCAGGCATTCAGTAAATAATCCATCGCAACACATTCTCCTTTTGCATGAAGCAAACCTGAATCAAAACAAAAATATGAGTTTGTCCATACAGTACAGTCCTATGTGACCAAGGTTTGTTCTGTATTTTTACACCCACAGAGAAGTCTAAAGGATTGATGTAAATTCAAAAGGGATGAGCCCCACTACCATGTTGGAATAGCCAAGTTGTTTTACGTATTATGTTATGTGGAGCATCTAGTTCTATTTCTATCAAGGTTTTTTAAATTATATTATTTTCTTCTTTTTTTTAAACTATTTTTTTTTTTTAAACTGCCAGAGTCACACACAACCCACATGATAGGCCCGCCCTCAAGTGCGCAAAGACCCTTTAACAGGTAAAGAAAGACGAAACCTCAAGAAGGACCAGACAGAGTCCTCATAATCCAAACTTCAGGGACCAGTGTTACCTGAAGGCAATGCTCTCTTCTGTAGGTTGTACCCTGAATACCTTCAACTTCCTTATACTATTGGCTTATAGCTCCTCTGTTCCTATATGGCACCACCTCCCTGTGTTTTGGGAACCATGTCCTGGATTCTTTTCTACTTTAACAACAGGCAAAGTTGGTGGTAAGTTCTTCCCAAACTTTCCTCCTTCAGTGAGGTGCAATCTGAGTAGAGTGTCTTCAGGGCCCCCTCTATCTCAGTCTGAGATGGATGTGGTGACATCTCGGTGGTGGAGTCTCTGATGTGTGCAAGTAGTGATCAAGTTCATTGACCTTTTATTATTTTAAATGATGTCCCTATTTTGCCTTCAATACTGATTAAAGTCTTTTAAGATATATTTAAAATATTTAAACTAAATTATCCCTGGATTAAAATTGACAAAGCATTTTGATGAGTCTGACAGTGGAGTGGGGCTTACATGATTATTTGGCTTTCCCTTGTTTTGATCAGGGGTGTTTTTGAGGACAGGGTCTGACCCTGTCTGCATCAAAAGGATTCATGTGGTTTTAATGTTCCCAATACAGTTACAAAATCAGGGGGGAAATGTTAAAAACAGATTCCAACCTGGCCCATACATCAGTTACACAACACTGAATAAATACCTACATATTTAATACATATTTCAAGTATATTAATCATATTCAGACCTTCAAATTTACTGTGTTGCTGTTGGTGATATATGTGGTTGATCAATCTGACAAACCTGAAGCCAGCATTACCCGACTGATCTAATACAGGGCCTTGATCAGATAAGCTGGGACATCACAAATCATTACATAAAATGTCATATTTAATGTATTTCAATATTAGCTTGCCACACATCTCTTGGTAGTGGAAGGAAACCACCTTGGGATCAGCGCTAGGGTGAAAGAATTTGAAACTGATCAGCTCAAATACTGCAGTAAAAAGTTGTGCGTGTCAGCAAGCTGAGAGAGGAGTGTCGATCTTGAAATACATTCAGTTATGCTCTTCAGTCCATGTGGACAGAAACTCTGGAAAAAACCTTGAAGTCTTTTCAAAGGTTCTCCTTTGAACTGCAAAGTTCAAGTTATCTTTGAAAGTTCTTTTTCCCTAACTGTGCTCCACTTATTAAACCTCTTCCTGTAGCCTCGGCTAGAACATCGACGAACAGCATTGTTTGCCCATCATTTATTGCATTGTTCTAACTCTTTATGTTTGTTTATCGGTACAATATCCTGACAAAGTTTGTGAAATAACTGCTTTTTTCTCAGCAGACTTTTTGACTAGTCATATTAGGAAAAGCACAAGTATTACTGATAACCATAACGATGACTCTGTTCTATTCAAGTGTCCCAGGAAGTCATGACAGCTTGACAGTGAGCTAACAGGCACAATACCTTAAACCAAAGCAGCAAAGTGGATTTTCATAATTCAGACCTGTGCTTATATTTCTGTGAATGTCTAAAGGCCTATTATGGTCATCAGTAAAACCTGCAATACCAGATTTTTTTGGCTACTTGGCGACAGCACAACCAAGCTAGCTTCAAACACAACATTGACACATTGTCACCATAAATCATTACAACAAACAGTTGCTTTTTCCACATCAAGTAAATACAGTGCAACATCAGCATTCATTTGGATAAGTGTTTCTGACCATCTGACAAATGTAAGGCCAAGATTCACTCTCCTTTCAGCTCAGTTCTGGTCTTCACTAACTCATGAGGGAAATTTCCGGCTCTTTAGCTGCCAACTGTGTCACTAAGTTCATCAGGTAGTCGCTAAGCTCATCTATTGTTCAGCGTTCGATGAGTCTGCTATTTTACCCGAAAGTAACTGCCGTTCAGCTGTAGCTGAAAATAACGCCATGTAACTGACATAAGCAAAGCTGTATAGTTGTGTGCTGGAAAACATTGATAACGCCTCTCTGTGGGTTCACTTGTTTTCTCTTCCTCTCTCTTGTTTTGTTTTGGGGAAAAAATTGGAAGTCCACAGCAGCCGAGGGGCCGAAGGCTTCTCAGACATGGATGAATTCTATGAAACTGAGAAAATGTCTGTGAAGGCTGGCACATACAGTGTGTGTTGTCATTATACTCTGTATCTCGTCCTGTGCACGGAAAATGTAGTTATATGTTTAAACATACATAAAAGACATTATAAGATATATGTCAAAGGTTATGATGCTACGCAGTTATGAAACTCTAATAATAATGCAGTTTTCCCTTTTTCTTAATTCATTCAGAAAAGGCACTAGAACAGAAAAAAATAAAAAATAATGCTGACAACGGTTCTTCCAAATCCCTGCACCACAATAGAAGAAATATGGACTCAGCAGGTGCCTGTGCTCTACTGGATTTATTTGGAGAGACATCTTCTCATCCCGAAAGGAAGGTCTCTCCTGTGTCACTGCAGGCTCGGGCTGAGGATAAGGTCAAGAAATACAAACAGGCAGAGCCATTGGGTCCTATGGGGGATCTAGTCAGCTGGTAGAGAAAGCATCAAGCTGTTCTCTCTTATACTTCCTATCTCAGCTTGAAAAATACTCTGCAATACCGGTCCCAATTTGACAACAAGAGTGAGTGTGGAAGTTTTATTTATGGTTCTTACCTTCTAGCTAACTCATACAGATTCATAATGAAAACATATACTGGTTTTCACATCCAAAATCCTTTGTAGGACATGGACAGTATTGTAAATCACCTGGCATCATGATAATGACTGAATGATCATGTGACTAATTTATACAATTAATTAAAAAAAAAAAAGCCCATTGTAAAAAAAGAACCAGAGTAAAATATCAAGCATTAAACAATCATGTAAAATGCAGCCTAAGCAAAATCATCATCATCATCTAGGCTACTCTACATCATCTTCATCATTAACTCCAATCAGCACAACATACGTGTGATGCGTAGTGTAAGACAGAAATGCCTCCTCTGCCTCCAAAAAGGAAGCAAAGATGAGTGTGTTAGTATTGGGAGGAGGTTTACAGTTGACACAGGCAGTACATTGAGCTGTACATGCACCCTGCCTGTGCTGTACAAGAACCTGGGTCTGGGAAAACGCCCCGAGCAGTTTAGTGGGCAGAACGAAGCAGACAGGTCAATAGTGTCCTCTGGTGGACACGATTGGAGGTGTTTCAGTTTAAAGGAGTCACAGTGGTCGTCTTTACATGATCTCTTGTGGATTCTGGTCACAGGCAGCATAAGACTTATTTGGGAGTGTACTCTTGCCTTGAGAGATGCCATTCCCATCTTAATCTGACAAGATGACGCATTTATTTTGCTTTGCTTGCGGTGAATCCTCTGATAACCACATTGTTTACAGGCTCGTTGGTGGCTGGTTCAGTAGTTTATTACTCTGTATCCTATAAATGTTTTAAAAAGTATGCATTTCATGGTAATTCATTGAGTATGTGTATAAATAAGTAAAGAGGCCATAGCTTTTGATGACAGCAATGTTGTAATGGGATGTCACCAGAAAGATTAGGATTGAGATGATTGAATATGTGAATAGCTTATTAGTAATGCTACAATTGCTTCTTTGTGCTGATTTGAATTTCATAACCTATTTATTAGACGGTTATGTGTTATAATGAACATTAAATCAGAAATTGCAATAATTTCTACAACAGTATGAAGAAAAAAGAAAAGAAAAAAGAGTTCTAGATTTGCTTCACTAATGATCCATATGAAAATGTGAATAAAATCTAAGAGTGGGTCATATTATTTATTTTTTTCCTCTCTGTCCCGTCCCCCCACACTGCATTCACCATCATCAACAGATCTGGTGTAATGCAGCTCCTTCTCATCTGAACAAATTGTTCTCCTCATCCATCATTGTTCATCAGCGAGCATTCTTTCCCACCCCCGGCTCTCAGTGCTCGATTACAATGGTTCTTTGTGCCTACATGTTCCTGTGGAGCCATACCACTGAGCTGGTAAACACAACCTGTCCCCATTCCAGCAATTAACACCGTTTGTGGCACATTCTATACTTTACATTTATTTTAAGATATTTGTCCTGAGCAGTTTGTAATAAGAAGGAAGCTCATAGACACAGAAACACAGGATGAACCTCATGATGGACGTGTTCCCTTAGAAAAATGTTTGGAAACAGTGGATGGTGGTAATTCAATTTAAATTTAAAATAGCCAAATGAAAAATGTCGCACTGAAACACTTATAACACTTGCAGTTAAAATACAGCAGCAGACGGAAAATCTCTCTCTCTAACCAGTAATACTTTTGGTCATTATATCCAGTGGTGAGAGTGGTGGGCTCTGCAGTATAATAACCGCTGTTACACTTTATGAAATGCAGCTGCTCCTTTGAGCTCCTCCAGCAGTTAAAGGCTACTGCAGCATGACCACCACTTCAAGAGCAGCCATTAAACTACAACACAGCTTAATAAAAACGATGAAATGCCCATCTTATTCGTCCAGTAGGGTGGTTAAATAGTTAATGACACCATCTTTAGAGGGATTTATCTTCAGATCTTGTGACTGGGGATGGAGGAGGGTTCAATATCTTGAGCAGCTTACCCTGCACTCCCTGCTTGGGAGTGATATGATTTTCCCCCCCTAAGGCTATCCCCACAGGACCATATTATCATTCATTATGTGGTACTGTGTGGTAATTATTACACCTTATTTATCATAAAAAGAACATATTTAGAATAAATTATATTGGATATAATTGGATATAAAAGGCTCTACATTTTCTTATACCTCAACAAAAGTGACTTAACAGCATCAAGGTATTATTTTGCTGTTTTGCTGTGTTGCCTTGCTACAATCTTAATTGTCACTAATACACTGCTGATCAGTCCTCTATCCTTTGTTTACTTCGGGATTGCATAGAGTACTTGCTCTTATATAGTAGCCCTAACACAAATCCATGCTGCTTTAAAAACACTGAAACTCAGGAGCTGCCGAGCAAAAAAACCTTTTTCGTACTGACCACCAGCAGCCGAGGACTGAGTGCCTTGAATTACTAATAGCAGTTATTTTCGAGTCATATGCCCGGGTTTCAATCCTGAAGCCAACTATTACCAGCTAGTTCGTTTATCAGTTTTGCCCTGAACAATCATTTGTAGTCTAGACTGACCCTGAAAACAGCAAATAACTAGAAATACCTCAAATCATCTTTGAGGAGTTGTACAAGAAAACCTACACTCACAGGCCGATTTACTGTATTACAATTATGTCACAGCACACAAAGATCACAATGCTTTGGTATGATCGACCAAATTGCTTTGGCCTCTACAATATTCCTTGCATACTTCTCAACAAGATGTATAGATGCAGGTGAATCAATCCTGTGCAAGAGCAGAGTAAAGTTAAAAAGGTAAGCCGTGGCTTTGTGCGCTGCGGGAGTACAGTTGCATTTACATTATTATACGCTGACATTTGCACAAGAAATGAATCATGCATGCAGACTGCCATGCATATTCAGAAAGCCACCAGGGATCCATTCTTAGGGAGGCCTCAACATACAGGCACGAGGCACACTCAAAGACAAAGCATTCTCAGGCAAGATAATTAAGCACACACACACACACACACTCATACACACACAAACTCACAGTCAATTACTCAAGTGCACTTTATGTCAGTGCCTATGAGGCAAAGATAAAATGTTTAACATATTGAATGTCATTAAGGCTAGATTGTGATCATGTTGTTCAGGCCTTTAACACCCTAACGTTACATGTTGCCAAAAGGAAATATTTTTTTGCTTCAGCTGATTAAATGATAACATGAATACCCCCCTATTTGCCACGGCATAAGAATCATACAAGAAGAACAGAGAACAGTGACAAAATTCTGACAATTCTTAAATATGTGCAGCTGTATTAAAAAAAGAATATCAATTAAAAGGTTGTTCTGACTGAATATGACTGAAATGGTTTACAGTCAACTCACTGAACAAAATCAGTGAGTTAAGTGATTATTTGAATATTTGACAAAATGCATTGCATAACTATTTCACACTGGCCACACAGTAAAACACAGGTGATAATGCGTCTGTCCACATACTTGCTCTCCTCATCTTGTTGCATAAGCTCCTGCTCAATTCCCCGTTTGTGTGCGCTGTCAGTTTAGGTAGCAATGTTTTCCCAGGATGTCCTGCTGCTTTCATGTTTGGTAATCCACTCAGAAAGATGCTTTAGATCCTGTTCTTGACCAGTCGCATCCCTTCAGAATAACACACACAGGAAGAAAAAAAAAGGTGTCTTTCTGACAAGCTAAATTAGCAGTAAGCCGTTTCTTCATTGATAACCATTCCACATGATATCGTATTATTTTTTACCGGAGGTTTGGTTTAAACCAATATCCTTCGGCTGGTGGGCCATGAGGTGTTTAATGTCAAGAATTTATTCAAAATGCAGACTTTTATATGTGTGCTGTATAAAATAATCCACATCATTCGCACTGACCGCAGGTATTAACTTATCTAAAATACTAACTTCTGTCAAATAAGAACCTATGACGCAGCAAGGGGCTACCGGGCAAACAGCCAATCAAATTGCAGCGGGGCAACAGGTAATCAGTCCCAGGTGGCATCAAAGTCGTGCCCTCCGTTTACTGCCAGAGGCTTTGTGCATGCGTACTGTTGCAGCCTATCGAGCATTTAAAAAGCCATTTTAAATCTATTTCAGTATAACAGCCACTGACTAAACTGTCAGTAGTTAAGGTTAAGAGATACAATTAACAGAATGTATGCCATTAGTTGCATCTCAGTGGTGTAAGAAGAGGGCCTATAAAGGGATTATGTAAGGGTTAGGTTCACATTTGCACACACTGGTGTATGCAAGAAAAATATGTTTTAAAAAATCATAGCACATTCAAAACTTGCAATTAATATAAATGTTGCTGTACATTTTAAATGTATATTCATACAAATATTTATGCTTGCTTTCATCATATATAATGTCTGATAATGATGGAATGTCAGCAGGCTTTGTTGGCTAGCTATCTGAAATCTTTGAAAACACAGGCTGAAGACTGAAGAGTGTTGCCAGACTTTATATGTATTTTGGAACTCCATCTGCATTGGTCTTGGATTTATCTGAGAGTTAAAAACATGTTAAACACTTAACACAGCTTTTATACTACATGTATACATGTTAACAATAGGCTATTAAAATGCATTTAATTTAAAGAGAGACTATCTGTTCTGCCCAAAGTGCTGGCATCAACCAAAAAGTCACTTTTTATAAAGGGCATGTAGCATAGGTGAGTCAGACTACATATTAGTTATAGTCATCTGCTTTATCAGGCCTACGGCTCTAAAAGCTTCTTACACTTGAGGTCGATTGATAGAGTAGCAGACCATTGTTTTGCATGATCACAGACTTTCTTTAATTTCCTTTTTCATCTCTTCAATCAGATTAAAACTTAGTATATTGTGAATCACTGTACCAGAGAGAACAGGGCATGACTATGATACAACTCTGCATACTGGCGTAAACTTAATCATTTAACAATACAGACATTTCTACGGCTTTATAGTTACACTTTCACAAAACATTGAGCCTTTCTTGTCGTACTAGGGATGCTTGATAACGCTTCAAATTCAATGGCCTCATCATTTCTCTCTCTCTCTCTCTCTCTCTCTCTCTCTCTCTCTCTCTCTCTCTCTCTCTTGTTGCAATTGTGCAGTTTGCCCACTAAGTGTAGCTGTAAGTCCACAGTTGAGTCAAACACAGAGCATGGTAAAAGGCATGTTCTCTGAAACTGTTATTGTCAGGGATGCTTTGGGCCGGTGCAGTGCTGTAGTACGGAATTAGGTTTCACAAAATATAATCATGAGCTGTTACAATATGCTACAGTCATTTCTCAGTGCTACTCCTACTTTATATTCACACATCTGATAATCCAAATCAATGAGTGTTACGGAGTGGCTAGGCAGCTCTGCCACATAAAATGGGGGATAAATGCCTTCAGGGATGTAGTGCCACAAACATCTCTGAGGGGGCACAGTTTCACTCAAAAATGTCCTTAAGTAATGTCTGAACATATAGACAATAACACCAAATGTTGGATTTGTCGGTTGGATATGGATATTTCTAAAGAAATAAAACGTCCTCTGGGTCGTTTTAGTTGCAAAAGCGATTTAAACCAGCAATGTTGTGCTGCAAAGGCAAAAGACCCTTGGTTTTGATTGTCCTATTTTTGTTCATGTCTGTAGATACAATCACTCAACAAGCCCTCTCAAAATGGATGTTATTTTCAGCATGCAGGTGTTCATATTTCTGTGACAACAAGAGAGGGGAACAGAATAAGAATTAAAGGCACAATGCTATGTCATGCAAAACACCTAAAAGCCTTATTCATGGTAAAATTATTTAAAAACAACTTCCAGCAGAAGTATTCAGATCCTATGATGGCTATTACTAGCAAAAAAAGTCCAAAATGATTCGCAAAAAAATGAAATCAAAGTTTCAAAAAATATTCTCGTTATGCAGACAGTTATTTGTATGTGTTACATATAATACGATTGTTTGTTATTATTTGCGCTTTAACATGCAAGCAGCATTTTAATGTTGTTGCTCATCAAGGTGGAGTCTACACACATTATGGCTGCTGGAGTTTCACTGCTGGATTTCTGGTGTTCTCCGCACCATTATATTTTTACAATTAAATTGTGTAATAAAAGGAATGGTAAGGTGTGTAATTCAAACCATTATCTAAAATCTTTTTAATGTCTCTCCAATTTCTTAAATGTTTTGTTTGTTTTTATTTATTACATTCAAACAGTACTTTGATTGTTTTCCTCTAAATTCCCTCAACTGAGTTCAATAAAGTTGTATCTAAATTTTAACAAAAAGTGTCACAGTATTGGTGGTTTAATCTACAGTGTAGTAGGGCATCATATATGCAGGTCATTTGTTTGATAGACAAAAATCTTATCTTGTAACGCAACTATAGCTGTCAAATAAATGTAATGAAGTAAAAGTACAATAATTCCTCTGTATTTAGTGGAGTATAAGCATTAAGTAGAAAATGAAAGTACCTGGATATGAACTAGTGTACTCTTTCAACCATTCAATTGCTTATTCCTCTGTTGTGTTTAACATCTGCATCTTCTTTGGAACAACACACTGCTTCAAATGTACACTGTGCAAAAAGGAAGAATAATAGGGTCCACAATTAGACACATACATAGGCTTAAGATGGCAGCATTTTTAAGAGCAGCAAATTACTCAGACACACAGAGAAAGATTGAGAAGATGGATGAGGGGGAGGAGATGACGGAAACGCTTTGTTTACTTTGCTTGATCAGACAGCCATATAGTCATTTAGTCGGTCCCTAATTGCTGAGTAATCGTCTGATTGTAACCGTTGGCTGCTTGCAACCTGTGTTAGCAAGCAAATACTTTAATCAGGTTTATATCAAACAGTAGCCCGTAAAAACATGACATTTACAATAGAGCGCCATAAAGCTGTGTAAGCCAATCAATAAAGCACACACGCACTTATACACACACGCACGCAAACAAGCACAATGCATGATTTAATGTCAGCTTCTCTGCATGAAGCCGAGCCAAGCAGCAACACAACACACCCACTAACTCTTCTCTCCCACTCTCCACCTCTTCTGTCTCTGTCTCTGCGTCTCTGTGTCTCTCTTTTTATTGAAAATTATTTATATCAAAATGTCAAATGTGCGAATCAGGTTCAAATGCCAGATCATTTTATCTCATTAAAATGAATGTCTTTAAAAACAAAACAAAACAATACTTTTAATAATTGATTGACCTGCTTACAACTGTGAAACTTTTTTGTTTGTTGGTTTACATTTTATATAATATTACAGTATTACAAGTATCTTAAAACTAGCCATAAGCCGTAGAAGTTTTATTTATTTTCTTCTTTGTTCATCAATGCATGCGAATATAGTACCATTTGATGAAGAGTGCTAAAACTTGTGAATCCCAAAAAAGAATACAACCGGTAATACTCACTGAGGTGTACGCTCATTTCTTTTTATTGACATAATGTATACAGTGTGAATATGTTTTTAGAGTAGAGCTCCTTAAGCATGAAGCATCTTTTTCATAAATAAAATTAAGTCTGGCTGCTTAAATATTACCTAATTTCACACCTGAACACTGCCTAGTGCATGTGTCATCTGCCTTTTTTTATGTTGCCATTGAACACATCCGTTGGAGTCATTTTAGATCAAAGTACTTGTTCAACAGCATCTCAGTGGTAGCTATATGTAAGGGACGAGGACCAGATTTAACCATTTGTGAGATAGTAAACCATTTGCTTTGTCACCACGAGCCTCCTTTTCAACCCCAACACTTCTCACCACCAGTAAGTGCTAAATAGCCTGTTGTTGGGTATATCTGTGGCTGTATTCATGCACCACTTTCGTATATTTCAGGTATATGGTATAAGAATATTGACTGACTGCCATTGAGGCTCCCTCGATTATCAATCAATCACGTGTTCTTCACTCTGTTTGACAAACAGCAGCTCCTTTCATGTCATTAACTTTCCCTGCTGGTTATCGGATCAGCAAACACGGTGTAGTGTGCATATTCCGCTCGAGCACCATCATAAAATCATACACTCAGCCCCCAACCGTCGGATGACCCACCTATCAGGTAAAACACGGCATTGTAAAATTCTATGGGTCTAAATCAGAGCTTTATGGTGGTAAAAGGTTGGACGTATTGCTTTTCTGTCTGTTTTTCTGCATCTTTATCTTTTGTCTGCCAATAGAGTCCTACAGCTGCATAATGCAGCGCTGCTTCTCTGTGGTCAATGTGTACATGTTTTCTTTCTTTCTTTCTTGCTTTCCTTTTCTGATTGATTGCCTGTTTCTGCTTTCTGTGGTCAGTCTTTGAAAGTAACCAGCTCTGGAATTGGCCAAAAATCCATCACCATGTTTGATGGTTTAGGTTTTGAGGAAGGTTATATGAGCTCTTACTAGCCTTTATTGAGCATTCAGCTCGACTTATTATCTATAATAACTGGAGTAGTGTCTTTGATGCAGAATGACATCATTTATCTAGGAAATTCTTTTAATATTTGTTTTAATTTCTTACATAAGCATCATAGGAAAGAAAGTTATTTTTTATCATTTACAGAACAGCCTACATGAAATGTTTTCACCTCCTGTTATTTGTGAGAAAACAAATATCACATGCACTTAAACCTGTTGTTTGCAACTCTAATGAAGTACTTTTTTACAGTTGGGAACACTTTAAGGAATCCCTTATAAATTCTGCCCGCGGCCAGTTTCAGCAAATAAAAAAAGTCATTGTCACATTTGAACATAAATGGCCTATCATAGATGAAACAAAGTACACTTCTGCAATTGCACTAATAAAAACAACTGTTGACACATTTGCATCAGATTCATGTCATATGCTGATACCACTGAGCAATAGTGCACCCATAGGCAGTAGTATTTTAGAGGAATATTAATGTTTTAACGTAATATTGTGTGATTATACTTTTAATTGCGCTCTCTCTTATTTTCTGATTTGGATAACTCAATCAAGTGAAAAAGGTATTTGTTTTTTTCAATTCTGAAGTTTTTGAGTGCAAACAGCTTTTCTCCCTGACTCTCATGTCTCAACTTATTCTCTTTAATTTTAGCAGTTCTGCTTAGACTGTGAAATAAAAGCAGAGAGAAAAAAATACTCTGAGACTGTAGATTGTAGATACATCTTCCATTGTAAAATAAATAAATAAATAGATTTTTTTGTTTTTTTTTTAAATGAAGAAAAGAAGACGCCTCCCGGTGTAAATGCTGCAATTTGCCTCTCAGCTGGTGGAGGCAGCTTTGACAACGGCTAAACAGCTCTGAGGCACAAAAACAATCAATACAGATTCTCTGCTCCATCCCGAGCCCACCTGCTCTCTGCTCCGAGTCCCACACAGGGAGGCAACCCCCACCTCCACAATCACAATCACTGTACATGCGCAACACACAGACACACACACACACACACACACACACACACACACACACACACACACACACACACACACACACACACACACACACAAATATACAATATGCAAACTCACACACAGCCTCCTTATGTCACATACCAGAGTTTAAACATTCCCAATTTGACACAGATTACCTGGTGAAAACTGTCACGTCTCCTTGTCTATTGTAAATTAATAACTCAGATTTCTTCACATACACACAAGGCTGAGGTTTGTGTCTTTCAGTGTGCACACTAGGTGGTCCCTCTGTTCCCAGCCTTTCTCACATTGCTCCCATTATTTGTGTGTGTTACTCCCATTCGACGCCCACTTCCAGGATTACAGCGCAGCCCGCCATCAGACAATCAAACAGGCGCCATGACACACACGCAGATTCCTCCCTCACGGTTGGGCTATACTCTTTGACTCCTCTTTTTCATATTGCAGTGTTGTTGATGCACCCATGTTCATACTCAAGGTCCATTTGATGCATGTGTCAGGCGTGAGGTGGAGGTTTAACTGATTACATCAAACTCCAGTGTGGTAAAAGAGCACAAAGGTGTCAATCTGGGCCCTGTGATGGGAGATCAGTGGAACAGTAATGCAATGGTAGTGAGTTATTAAATGAATAAAGAGGCAGAGCTGCCGAAGAGTATTGATTTTTCGCAGCTCCCTGAGGCTCCGAGGGCTTTCAAGGCAGGGGAAGGACACACACACACACACACACACACACACACACACACACACACACACACATAGGCGTGGACACACATGTATGCACACATATACAGACAGAAAGAGAAAGGTTTAAGAGTGAAAGGATAATGGCCCCAGCAGTTGCAGTCTCACTTAAAACACAGTTTGGGCTCTCAAGGTTTCCCACCGGTCACCGATCGCCCGATAAAAGGACTTATTCGGAACCAGCCGGGTTTTGTTCTCCTTCGCTCGCCTCAGCTGTAATGCATGCACTCAACGTCTTGCACAATGCCAGCCACACTCACACACATGCTTTAGTAGATGCAGAGAAGCAATATCTGTGTTTGTAGCAGCTTTCCTCGCCACCTGGGGTTTGGTGCGGGGAGGAAGAAATCTGTTAAAAACCTCTTAATCATAAAAAAATTAAACGTAATAGGTTTAACAAAAGCTCCAGTGTGATGAATGGCCTCATCTGAATAAGCTGAGCGATTTACCCTGAAGGTGAATGAGTACCAGGAGAACCTGCCTTCAGTCGGAGTATCAAAAAACCATTTTGCTTTGCTAATTCTCAAAAATACTCATTATTCGTGCATTATCTTGATTGAAGCGCTAATCAATGATTTGCCTAATCCTGCGTGAGCGCGCATGGATAAGTCTTAACCGCCTAAAGTTGAAGTGAGCCCCTCTGCAGTCGCTTTGGTCCACCACACTGGAAATGACACAGTCTTTATGTGTCATTTTGATGAATGCCTGGGGCATTTTCAGGGAGTGCAAATGTGAGAAAGCCGAGATCCATCTTGATTTCAGGAGTCCATCGGAGTCCATAAGGGGAGGGTCAATGTCCATCTGTTAGCTTGACGTGACACAAAGGGGAAGGCAGACCACTGACCTCATACTTGGCCTCTGCGTGTGTGTGTGTGTATGTATGTGTGTGTGTTTGAATTTATACATAGATCCAACAGTACAGGGACATGCATTGCTGTCTCCCCTCCTCTTTTCTTTATACCCCCTCGTACATATTCTTGTAAAGGCGTAGCAATCCCTCCCTCAGCATCCACAGACATTCAAAGTGATTCAGCCTCTGTAATGAGCCCTGAAGGGCCTCTTGATTGCAGGAACATAAAAAAAAGATGCTTGCAATTGCTGGCGTCTTGTCTCTATTAGCTGTTGGAGCTCTGTCTTATTGATAAAAACCTTTTCTCAATAATGGCGCTAATGTAGTTTCTTTCTTCTTTGCCAATGACGGCAGGTGCACACAGTTCTCTGAACAACTCTTGCGTCTTTGTACTCTGGTGGGTGGCAGAAATATGCATATTCACTGACTGATATTATGAGGATAAAATCATTCTGCCCTTCTGAAGCATTTGATGCTTTTGGAAATGGGTTACAGGCTAAATAATTACTTTGCTTTCTATTTGGCCATTGTTAGATGTACGTTTAAGGCCGAGAGAGGAGGCTTTTGTTTGAATCTGACCATGAGGCTGTAATGGAGTGTCATTTAGGTGAAATGTGGACAGAAAACAGAGAGCAGGCAGACATGTTTCTGATATGATGAGTCTGATAAAGTTGAATCAGCGACAGATTAGTCCACATCTAAACCCAAAAGGCTAACATCAGTTCAAGTGCTGAATGCCACTGATATTCCAAGCACAGGATTGAGACTACTTTGTGTTGTGGTGTGAGTGATAAAACTGTTTTGTATTCCAGCAGCGGATTGAATTTCAACTATTTACACTTCACAGCCGGCAAACACGAAATAGCAATGTACAGATTCTTATACAGAATCTAAGCATTCCAACCAGACTGATGCAAATCAGGACAGAGAGGAAATGGGCTGAACACACAAAAGACAGAGAGACAAATAGACGGCGGCTAGGACAGACAAAAATCCCAGTTGCACTCGGCTGCGCTGGCTGAGCACATTCCCACTATTCAGGCTGCAGGGAAATCAATAGTTTTCTTCTCCACATACAGATGAATTTTTTTCAGGGTGGACTTGTGTTCTGATGAAAGATTCAACATTTTTACATTTGGAAGGAGAATGGACTGTTAAACCTTGAAAGATGAATGATGAACAACAGAAGCTTTACGTGCACCGAACGCAGATGTTTCATTATGTGTCCTTATGCTTTTATCTGTGAAACAATTGGGACAGTTTCTAGGACAGTTACTCCATTCAGACTTACATTGTGTTATAAAAACTCAGTAACAACTACATCACTCTAAAACCGGGTTTAAAGAAAAAAACACTTTCACATAATGAAGACCTTTTCTTTACTTTCTGTACTTTTCGTTTGTCCATTTAGCTCTATATTTTAGTGCAGATTATCAACCATCATCAAACCAATTGTATAATTAATTTAATTGTCTTTTTTTAAGCGAAAATACCAAATATTTGCTGGTCATCTCAAATGTGAGCATGTTCTGCTAATCTCTGTCTTATGACAGTAAATTCAATTTTAAAAAATCAGTGACTTGAAGATGTCAATTGCTGTTCTAGGAAACTGCAATGTTCACTATTGTTCGACATTTTCCAGACTAAGTGAATCATTGGGAGAGTAATCAATAATTAAAATAAATTCAACATTTAATATCTATGAGTTTGATTTACTCTAAACTCACATTTATCACATAATGTGTGGTCTGTATTTGAGGTATAAATGGCCCCCCACCTTTACTTTTGTCTCCTCATATATAATCGATATCTATCCAAGAATAATTCTGATATGTAAATTATTGTTTGAATGGTTTAATCCGAGTCAAAGTCTTCATGTCAGCAGAGAGATCAGAGGGCATGACTCAAATATGTAGGGTCTGTCTTGCATTCTTATCCTATTTTATGACATTTAGGCTTCACAGCACAACGCTGACTAACCTTACTTTTAACAGATTTCCTCACAGCCTACAATCTGGAGGCTATCAGGGGAGATGCCTCAGTCTTGACCGAGCCGGTAGCCCCTGCCAGCATGTATTGCTTTGTTGCTCAGACAGTAATTACAGACGGAGCGAGTTGTATCCACAGGTGCTGTATATCTAACAACACGGAGGAATTAATGCAGTTAGCATGGGCCGCTGTAGCGTTGTCTCATGCTGTGAGTGTAACCCAACAGGCCTTTAATGCAGAGTGGAGCTGTGAGGAGTGCCAGCCTACGGTGAGCTGATTCAATCCTCCCCTCCTGCCTGTTTTAACACAGGATCCTTTAATGCAGCCCTAACAACATTTGGGGAGTATTTTTAAACGAAATGAAATTGCCGAGGCGCCACCTCCGTCTGCCCCGGTGTGGCTTGGGATACAGTTCCCCGAGTGGAGCGCGCTCAGAGAGGCTGCAGGAATTTAAACTCCTACTAATGAAGATGGGGGGGGAGTGCTGTTTCTCCACTATAGGATTACACTGTCATACAGCACTATAATGCAACAGTCCTATATGGCAGGGGGATTCATGCGGTGTGGCACAAAGGCACAAACATGGGCGTGTCTGGAGGATTTGTTCAAATATCAAGTAGCATTTGACTTCATTGCAGTCTAATTAAATTAGACTATGATAATTGTTTATTCAATGCAATATACCAGGTTGAACAAGTTGAGGCAAGTGACATTTACAACGATCAATTATTTGTTTTCATGATAGTTCCTCGACTTTACTAAAACATATTGAAGGAGTGTACAGGTTAAACTATACAGTACACCCTCAAAGTCACCAGGCGACCTCTGACCCCCATCTGTAGTCTGTCTGTGTTTGACTCCGCGTGCAGCACATGTTGGTGCACACATATGTCCTTTACGTGTGTGCGTGCACGCGTCTGGATGTGCGTCCACTCATGTCGTGGCAGCTGTAGCCTCTGAATGTTTGATGTGACCACTGGAGTGAGGAGAGGATCTGGAGTCTCGAGGTCAAGAGGGTGTGCTTTGACATACTGAGGAGAAAGAGGCACAGAAGAGGGGGGACTCCTTGATGTTTGTCCTGTCGATAGCTTTGCTCAGGGGAATATTCTCTCTGAATGTGTGTGGGGCTTCCATCTTTCTGGGCTACAGTTTGTCTGTGTGGCCTAAGATGGCTAAGCCCCCTAAACTGCTTGTCTTTGGTGTCTTGAACAGCTTGCAACCAAAAGGAGGTCATTTCTCACTAGGTCCACACATGTCAAAATGTGGAGATTTACTTGTTACACATCCTATGTAATATATGATTGGTTGTCCTTTGTCAAAGTGCGTTGATAGAAAACACATAACAGTTCTGGGCAGGAAGCCCAGTGAAGGCTGCAATGTGCCAGGTTTATTTTTGCAGCACAGTGTCAATACACAAGGGGAGCTCCTGTATGGCTCTATAGGTTCCTCTGGGTGACACTGTTGTCACCCAGTTTCACAAATATCCCCACTGCTATGTCATGACACGCTCACATGGACATGAAGACACACACACACACACACACACACACACACACACACACACACACACACACACACACACACACACACACACACACCAAGGCTGCTCTTTCACCACTGCTATGGAAGGCAAGGAAACACAGACATCTGCACAAGCAATGATATATTTTTCTTTTCTTTTTGTTTTGAAAAATATTCATGAGTGCAATTTTACCTGATAACACTGACACACAATTTTAAACAATGACAGACGGTACCAGTCTGTTTTGACCTTAGCTCATATTGACCCCTGGAAAGCAGGGATGGATTTCCACATGGTTTTATGGGTGAAAGGTTTGCAAAAGTCTCAGATATTGAATTCAGTTTTTAAAAAAGATATATACCAATGAAAATGTATATATATACTATACTGAATTGATTAAAAATGTTCAGCAGTTGTCTAACCCACACAGAGCTGAGATGACCACTGTTTGTGTGTAAGTGATTTTTTCAGACATCTCATGTCCACTTCCTCGTGTTGTATGAAAAAACAATACTCTCTCAAAGTCAAAGTATCATTCAGTATCGGTAACATACCGACATCTTATCAACCACTCAATACAGTTACTAATTATTTCTCTTTCCTGAGAGGATCTCCAGGTTAATATGTGGCTGTGTGTGTGTGTGTGTGTGTGTGTGTGTGGGGGAAAGAGAGAGCGAGAGAGGTGTAGAAAGAGAGAGCGAGAGAGGTGTAGTAATCCATTAAACAGTCCCTCCATCTACGGATTAGGTTAGGCCATCAGGAGATGGCTCCTTCACTCTGAGAGAGGGCCTAGGTGTGGGTCAAGCATTTAGTAATAAGCTCAACTGTCCTATCATGACATGTTACCAAGGTTACCAGGCTCACCCTGTCCTGTCAATACCTCTCCGAGTCCCTGCATTGCACTGGATGCTGTTGAAACTTGTGCATGTCTACACACATACAGGTATTAGTGCACATTTCCCTACTACTGTAACTCTATCTTTCTATCTTTCTACATTTCCCTTTTGCCGTGCGTCCCGGAATTCTCAGGCTTGTCCCGGCAAGACCCCATCCGTCCTCTCGCGGGATATTCATGTGGCCTTTTTGACACTCAGCAAAAATAAAAGCCTTGGACTTAAGAGCACTGAGGTCAGTTTAGGTGTCCGATATCAACTGTGCTATAATTGCCGGGTCATCTCTCTGTTGGGTGGTCAGAGCGAGTCTAGCCTCGACCACTAGCCTCAATGACCAGCGATCGCAGAGGCTGATCAGCAGAATGCTGATGCAACGTTTGTCTAAGGCATGTTCTGGTCCACATGATGGATGACATGCGCTGATGCACAGGCTCTAAGTGATTGGGGAAGATTGAAGACACCCAATTCACTTACAGTAGCTTTGCTCTCCATTCCATAACTAGGCAATCAGAGCGATAGGCACGTGTAAAAAGTACAAGTATGTGCTGGATAGAACAGACATGCTGGGCTGTTACGCTGGAGAACCTGGAGTATTGTTGTTGCTGCACTTATTGTTGAGCTTCACTCCGCAGGTCTGCTGCACCATCAGAGTAACATGGGTAGAGTTGGGGTTGGAAATGATATGGCTAGTTGTCTTGTCATACACACAGTTTCAACAAAGTGTTGCCGGGGTTTAGACCTCTTCAGACTACTTCCCTTCTCCATGCACCTTGGAAGTTGGTTCTGTTGTACCAGAACCAACCAATGAGCTGAGTCAGACACACTGGACTGAATATTTGTATGTAGATGGTATCTGGTTCAATAAGGATTAGGAAGAATGAGGATTACTAAGTAATATTCAAATAACCGCTACTGTAACCAGCTGGGTTTTTTTGCTACTTTTTGCTCCTGCAGATAGGACAAGCAAGGTTAAGTTATTTTGTTTTTTCATAGAAATTCACAGATAATCACCAAAGCATATGTGCATTTTTTAAATGGGCAAATGGTGTTAAACACAACTTCATTGGATGATCCCCACTAAAAAAATAGTTGTTTGTTGATTTTCACCAAAGTTTACAATAAACAAATCCAATGCACCAAAAACCAACCAACCAGAAATGGATCTTTCCTGATCTTCCCATGCCGGCTGTGCCTACGTAAACCAGGATGCATTGAGCGCAAGCAGTGTTTTTGCTACGTCTGAAAAATAAACAAAATAAACTCACAAGAAGTCTTTCAGGGAAACATTCTCGCACCTTGACAGAAAAATACAACGTTCACCGACACATTCTGTATTCAGGTTTTATCGCTTACACCAACTCACTACATTTTTATTGGTTAGTCTTTCCGCTTTTCTAACTATCACCAACTCTGGTTTGGTTGAAATAAATCCGTAAATCACAAAGTAATACTTGATAGAATGACATTTCTACACGCTGTTTCCCCCCTTTGTATCTCTCTATCTGCCCGCTGCAGTGGCTTCTTGGCATCTCTCACTCCTTCTTCAGAGGCAGAGTATTAAATGAAAAAACTAGAATGACAAAAGTCATCCTAAATCGCTCTGCAGGTCTTGGTTGTCTTTTTCTGTTTATCTGATCCTGAAGCAGGTCTAAAACACAGTCTTGTCCCAGTGAGAAGAAAAACATAGTACACACGGCACACTCTCTCTGGGTTTTCGTTGCCAAATAACACTTAACTACCATGAAAATAATCAGTAGTTTTAAAAAAAAGTATTTTAGTCACATAAATATCAGGTATATGTACATATATAATAATAAAAAATGAGAATATGGCCAAATTGTACTGATATTACCATAACTGATGTCCACAAACATGTAATGGCAGAAAACATAGATAACTTGCGTTTAAAACCTAGATTAAGTGTTTGTCTTTGGTCGTTAAAAGACCTTTTAAAGCATTTCTGAATAAAATCAGGTTCCAATCCTGTGTTTTTAGTTTTAAGGTGTTTACATTTGGATCACTGTTCCTTTTTATTGTGATGGTAAATTAATTGTTGTATGAGCTGTGTACTTTTGCTTCATTATGGTGCCCCACCCCTGTCTACACTAACATATTTCCTGTCTCTGACTCCTTAATGAGGAAACATATGCTGAGATGAGCACATCCTGAATCAAGTGCTACAAAGATGTTATGCATCCTGCATTACAGCAACAAAAAGATGAGAAAGTATCGATCATTAGCAGGTCTCGTACTTTGAAGAGTGTAGGATAATCACCTATATTTGGTTGTTTTTCTCTTTAGGCTCCTTTCACACACTGAATGTGATTGTCCCTGAATGTCCTTGATGATTTTGTCATTGATTTTTCTCCACAGTGACGGACTGATTTCCTTTTGATGAGCCGCCAAATAATTCCAGTCTGTATGTGTCATCTAGGATGATGAGCCATAACGGACTATTCATGGACATTTCTTGGAGAACTTTTTTAATAGTAGACTTTGTAATCCTCAGATATTTAAAAAATGTTTTAAAAAGTTTCACATGAATGTGTTCAAAGTTCTGACATCGTCCTTATTCTAGAGATAATCGAGCTGTTGTGCCTTTTTTATTTTCACCCTTATGTGCAAGCTCTCCTAAGGCCACTGTTGAACATTTTAATCCTTCCTTTAAAGTGTTGAATGTGAATGTCATTGAATGTCCTTCATGAATTTGCCATTGATTTTTTTTCTCCCATAAAACAGTTTTCCTCAGGCTATTTGCAAACCACAGCTACAGGTAGCTGGTTCAAACAGGGGAAAGTAAAATGAGAACTGCATTTCAATTATTTTCATTTTCATTTAATCTTTGTAAAAAATGGAGCCATTAGTATTTACTAGAAAAAATATTTTTCTTTTATGGGTGCATCATAAAATAAATCATGACCCATTGATATATGTTCCATAGTGTTAGATATAAGTTTAATGTTTTTGATTGCATTGAAATTACAGTTTTTCTGAATCGCTTTGGCTCATTTTTTAAACAGTCTTAAGATTCTTAAGTGAAATTATCACAACTGTTTTATGGGACATCACAAGTCTATTGCATGAATCTGAAAAAAGTTAATAGCTCACCCAAAATATTACATTCATGCTTCTAAATGTAATTATAATGTAATTTGGCCAATGCCTCCAAAATTAAAAAGTTTTGTCATCATGGGAGCCGTACAGGTCCAAATGTTCAGATGTTTTTTTCACCTTGTATGGGAAACTGAATGTTGAATATATTTTTCTGTGAAGTATTTTGAACTAGAAGTTACTTTTGGCAATTTCTGCGGTAGTAAATTCAGGCAGGAAGTGGACAAGGAAAGGAGGGATGAAGAAAAAAAGGAGGGTGTGAGAGAAAGAGATGAGTGTATTTTTAGCTGTGTATCTGTCACACGTCTTTCTGCCTTTGATGGCTGGTGTCCATCAGATCTCTGAAGTGTGGCGGCCTCAGCCTTGAAGCTGCATTGGGGAGATGTGCACACACACACACACGCACACACACACACACACACAAATAAAAAAAACGTCAGAAAGGAAGCAGAGAGGAGGACTACAGGTATCAAGATGTTTAGGTTTGAAACAACACATTACAAAACATTTATGTTAGAATAAGATAAAGTACTGTTATGTGACAAACACTAAACAAACATCATGGCCTTCTCCTGACTGACGTGACAGGTCTTCCTGCCTTTGTCTTTAGGGTCCCCTGGTTTGTCAAGCAGCTCACCTCCTGGGAAGAGACCGAGAGTCTGAACACTGTAAAGGTAGAAATCCCCCTCTCCCTGTCAGACTGCTTCATTAGCCTCACACACACACCAACACACACACACATGCACATGAAGACACAGCCACAGGTACACTTTACAGACACAAATAAACAGTTAACATAAACCCTAAACCGTTAACTACACAATCAGTGTAGGGAAGCGTTGAAAAAATTATCATTTTAAACTTATACCGCATCCTTAATTCAATAATTGCAGCTCAAAATGCTTAAAAAAACAAGGCAATGGTTTGGTTAAGTATTGTTAAAGTTAAAGGTTGTAAAATAATAAATGGCAGTTAGAAGGAAAGAGGGAAACCATTGCAAGTATATCAGACAAGTTAAAATGTAACGATTTAAATCGAAAGATGATGCAAAAAGATTCATGTTATTTTCTTGACTGTGGTTTTGGACACCTACAGTGCAGGATTTGAGAGTTAAATGCATCTGCAATGTAAATGGGTGCAAGCTTTTTTTAGTAAGTTTGCTGCAGAATTTGAATTTCTTGTAGTAACTTAACACCCTAGACAAGCCCAAAAAAAGTGCATTAAATACTTTTCCCTGATGGAGATGAAACACGAATAAGCAATTTGGCATCTCTCTGGCTTACAAACTTTTTTGGCATCTCTCGCTCCTGACAACATCTTGGCAATAACTATAAGACCAACAATCTTTCATTAGTCACTCTTGATATGTAGTTTAAAGTGTAAGCCTAAGATAACAACCTTTAGGGTTACACTTCGATATTGGAAGCAAAAGGCCCAAGTTTCTCGAATATACTCTATACCACATTTCACATTTGACAAAAAACTGACAAAAAACAACAACACAGGAATGCTAAACTTATACCCAAGTGCAAAAGATTACACATAACTCATAAATTGTCAAGGGAGAAGGCGGGATAGAAACCAGGCTGTACGGTTGGCAGCTCTCCACTCTATAGGACAGGAGGCCCGGTTGCCATGGTGATGCAGTATTTCTCCAGAATTGCACATATTGATTCGCAGAGGCGTCAACGGCCGAGCAGGAGTGAGAAGAAAATGTGTGTGTCTCTGTGTGTTCGGTGGGGGGGGGATGGGCTGCAGTGGAAGAGGAAAGAGAGGGAGAGCGTAGGTTGGAGTAGAATCACCAGACAATGACTCGTGCTACTACACACACACACACACACACAGACACACACACAAACGTTGAACACTATATCTTTATGGGATAGTCCCATCACTGCTGTGTTTCTGGCCTTTTTTTAAATACAGTTTTTTCATGTTTCATTTTTAAGTCGCTCCCATGAGTGATGACATTGACGGCTCCACTGTTGCCTTGTACTGCACATAATGTATAACTTGAGTGTGATTTTGGATGTATACGCTTATAGTTTAGACATTGAAAACCTCAGAGCCGAGTGATACACACAGAACAGCTCAGAAAAAAAGATGCTTGTAGGCAAACACCAGCTAAAGCAAAGGATCCTGCTTGAAACAGAAATTCACATATGTTATTCCTTGTATGCTGGACAATATAATCAATATTTGCGCGATGAAAAACTGTCTCCTAAAGCTGGAAACAGAGCTCCAGTCTGTGATGTAATCAAAAGACAAAGCCCGGAGCTGTTTCACCCATAAATATCTGAGAATGATTTGGTGAATATCCACAGGGAAATGTTTCACTTTAAATGTAAAAAAATATTGTTTACACAAAAATTGTGCATGACCCTGAAAAGCTACATGTCCTTGGTTGTTATCATAATGTCTGCAGTGAAGTGTCTCAAGAAGTAGTTATTACCAACTTATTTTTTTAAATGACATGTACTTGCTTTTGGTTTTGAGGGATCCATTCAGATATACAAGGCTACAAGTGTCCATAATTTAAGAGGAATGAAACATGAAGTTTCTGCATTCAGTTTTCATGGGTTGTACTTTTACCAGAACAGTTGTAGTTTCAAGTTTTTATGTTAAGAAGATGAAAAACATATAAAAAAACAAAACAATGTTTACTCTTTAAGCAATTTTCTATGTTGTAAACTAACAAAAAGACAATAAGCACAAAACCAAAGATAGACACATACTGTGAACAGCAAAGTCGTATTTTTCATCAGCCTGAGGCAACAAACCCAACGAAAAAACTAAGACACGGCGCATTCACCCCAGCATGTTTGTGGTATTTAACAAAAATGAGGGCCATTAAGTTGGCGAGCAAGCAGAGATGAAGGGAGCAAGGAGACTGTTTGAAAAGCTGTGTGGATGTGAAAGCTGAATTCCTTGAACGCTGTTTGAAAACTGTAATCCCAGCCGAAAGGTCAAAAGTCTCAGCAGGTTTTTTATTTGTATCTTTGTGCTGCTGTTTTAAGCCCAGAACACGCTTTGTACTCCGTTCAAAGAGCAACACGAGGGGTCTGTGAGGGGATTAGTCTGAATGATGACGGCGGAGGCGGTGATGTGCGGGGGCGTGTGAGCGTGCACAAACTCACGTGCACAGGAGTGTGATGCTGCTGTCATATATTTATACCTGGCGATGTAAAAGTAAACTTTTCAGGGGCGTACATTAAAAAAAATTATACTTATGTTTGACATGACAGCTGGTGTGTTTAGGAACTTTGTTTTTCTTACCACTGACTGCAATATGACGAATTACTGTAACATGAGTTGTGTTGTTTCCCTTCTCTGTTTCATATAAATGTCATGCTTTTTACTTTCTTACTTTACTTTACCCTTTGTGCCTTTCCCAAGACAATAAAGTAGCTAAGTAGAAAATGTTCTCTCTTTTCACCCAGTGTAAGTTGTAAGTAACGGCTTTGTACTATGGTTTGTAGAATTTGAGTCCTAATCATCTTCTTCTACTATATGGCATTAAACTTGACTGCAGTCCGAATGGAAGATAGCTGCTGGATAAGTGCCTGAAGGGAGCATCAACAGAGAGTGACATGAAAGAAAACTTTTTACTAAGAGAGTAAAGCTTCCAAGTCTTCACAATCCCCCAAAATTGTTTATTTTATGATTGAAAATATAAAGAGATGTGTGATCTTAAAACATATCTGCATCAAAAAACGTTAAATAATGCCCATTCAAAAAACAACAAATAGCAAAGACCTTCATAAATACCTTTCTTTGCGATGAGATGAAACCCTTGTCTCTTTTTCGCTCCATGGCCTTCCACCCTTTCGTTAAATAGCAATAACATTTTTAACGTTTTTGAAATATTCTGATGACATAACCTTGCTGATGGAGGTACTGAAAGACTCAATGCTGCAGCTACAAAGACACCTATTATATTCACCAAACAATTAAATACATTTGTTTGATTCCCATCTAAACCAGAGCTTGTAGCTGTATCTCACATCAAGTGCAATGTCTGTTCTGGGTAATTTCATTTTGTGACATTTTAAATGATGAAAAGTAACATACATGCTGATACTCTGCTTACTATTACTCTAAAACTTAGTTTGAAAAAGTTTTCCATTAGGTTTGTTATGGAAAGAACTGTTCATATAGACTTTATAACATCCCTTAGGGTATTGCAGGTATTTTTGTGTTCTCCCAAAGACACATTGGCATGCTGTGTCCAGTCATGAAAACTGTTTTCATAGCAGGCATTTTCTATATTTTAGCATCGCAGTTTCCTTTGTATCTCGATTTGTTTGCTGAATGGATGGTCAGAAGGGAAAAGGTCTAGCTGCTCTTATAACGAGAGGTATCAAATATGTGCATGTTAGCAAATTAACCCACTTTCACAAAAATGCTCAATGTGTTGTTAGAAGAGATCAACATGTGGAATTAATGCAGAGGGGGCGGGTGAAGGGGCAAGGCCTGTACAAAGCAAAGTTGCACACACACACACCCACACACACACACAGACACTCATGTCCACAGAGCACGCGGACAAATGTTGCACAACACAGTATCCACAGCGTTAGCCCAGAGGTCCTTTGGCCAGGGACGAGAGCTGAATTTAAGAGCCTCAATCACTTTCTCAAAAACACAACCAATCCTTTGTCTCTCTTCAACAAACACACACACAGAACACCTCTTCCCTCTCTCACACTCTTTTGGCCTCTTTCCCACTCTACATTCAATGTGGCACACTCGTGATTGTGAGAGGAAGAGTGCATGTATGTATGTATGCATGTGTGTGTGTGTGTGTGTGTGTGTGTGTGTGTGTGTGTGTGTGTGTGTGTGTGTGTGTGTGTGTGTGTGTGTGTGTGTGTGTGTGTCAGTGTGTGTGCGCCTAGGTGTCGGTGTGTTTATTTGTCTTTGTCTGCACTGTGATTGTGATGGTGTGCTTGGAGACATTGTTAGCCCCAACAGAGGATTGCCGCCGTGTGTTTCAGCTCAAGGTCTCAGCCTCCGTCTCCGGCTGTGGTCTCAGCTCCTTCCAGCTGCTCCTGAAAGCTCCACTCTGCCTGAATGAGCTGCTAACCTTGGCACCAAATCAATATCAGCCAAACTCTTTGAAGAATCACAGATGGAACTGGCCTCACTGCTCTGTGCTCTCGGTGCTGTGCGATCGGTGTGTGTGTGTGTGTGTGTGTGTGTGTGTGTGTGTGTGTGTCTGTAATTGCTGCCAGCCTACCTTTCCTGCTTGGCCTGCGTCCAGAGAGTTGCACAGTGTGATGGTGGAGTATCTGCTCTCATTCATGATTGAGGGTGAGGTTTAGGGCTGTCTAAAGACCAACCCCCACCCATTCCCATCTCAACAAACATTCATTTTTTTTTTATTCATTAGTTCAACATTTCAGCCAATTCCTTCATTCTCCTACAATGAAAGTAAAAAAAATAAGGTGATGCTCTCTTCATTCCTTGCAGCCGTCTGTGTCCTTGCCCCAAACACACACTCACACACACACATGCTTCCTGTAACCCGGCCCGGTTTGATGCTGATCGATGGTTGTGTTGAAATATCTCAGGGTATGATGAGATGCTGCATTCACACAGGCACAGAAACATATCAATAGCATGGAGGCTCGCACCCATCGTCTCTGTTTTCAAATACAATTAGACAGCTTCTTTTACACAAATGCACTCTGTGAACAAGCAAACATTCATACAAATACAATAGATTTTACAATTGATATACTGCGCACATGCCAGCGCTGGTGTTATGAATAAACAGGCTGAAATTACACTTTGATATAATAAAGTGGTAAAACAGATACATTTTTAAAACAGAATAGGAAACCAGTTAAAATAATGTTAGCTTTCTAAGTCCAACATGAAGTAAATAAATAGGAAATTAAATAGTTCCAGGGAGGTCAGACGATGAAGAGCATCCTTAGTGCTGAAGGGAAGTGATTTGTTAAAGACACAGAGTTTAAACACAGTGTCTAAACGCAGGTTGTTCAGCCAGAAACATTTAACCACAAGACCTCAGCAGGGTTGGCTGACACATTGCGCTGGTCTATAATTCAACATTACAACCAAAGGCAGTAACCAGGATTGAACGCTGCAGATTCATTTTGGAGTTCTCATTTGAAATACATTCAGCTACATTATGTTGGTTTAATAGCAATGCCAGAGGAGATACTTTTTCAATGTAATCATATACTGAGGCTGCCTTATGTATGCTGTCTAAATAACTGAATGAATCCAGCGAGGGGGAGTCTTTAATTAGGGTGGTTTAGAATTTTAAAAATCCTGAACCTCAAAAGCAACTCTCATCCAGTCTATGACTTAAGATTTATATTTGAAGCAGTATCTTTGTTTAGAGGCACCCCCAGCTGTTTTTTAATAAAATAAAACTGATTTAACTGAGCATTAATGTTTTTACTACCTGACATGCTATTTTTTAGTCCAACAGAAACAGGAAGTGAGGCGGAGCACATGCAACAAAGGCCAGATGACCCTTCATGTGAATTTATTTACTTCAAGAAAACTGAAGCGGGTACAACTTATATCTTAAGAGAGTAACTCAAAATACCTTTTCGGTATTTCTAACGTTTACATCCTATACAAGCAAGGACACAGGGTGTTGTACCTGGAAGCAGTGTTAATCATTAGATGTTATACTACCGTGCCATACAGTACTTCATGTCTTGTATACCACACAAGTAAGCCAATTATTTGAGAGTGAAAGAATGCAGGAATGAGGAGTCGCAGCTTTAAGTTCAATGTTACACTGGAACATGTTCAATCTGAGAGTCCTTTGGAAACAAAAGCGAACAGTGGAGTCTTGAGCACCTTTCACTCATCAAAGCCACTAAAGGGGAAATTTGTCCGTCTTCTGAGTCTATCGATGGCAAGGACAGCCACACAAAAACAAATATATTCCTTTGATTGTATTCCGCCATCATTTTTCTTTGTCTCCTTCTTTCTGCTCTCCATTCTCATTTCTTTCTCCTTTCTCCTGTCCTCATTATTTATCTTTAGTCTATTCTATTACCTTCCCCCCAGTTCGTATGCCTTCCTGCCTTCTGGTATTGATTTTCATTTATAGGTTTTCATCCTTTTCACTCCCATTTCTCTGCACTGATGGCACCTTGCAGCTTGCCTCTCACTCTGCCTCTTCCCTCGCCTCTTCACACGTAAATACCTTCCACATTCTCTTGCTGTTCTTTTGATATAATATCAGATATGTCTTGGCTTTGCAATACCGAGAGGCTAGGCTGCGACAAAGAGCATGCAATGGTAGCACGCCATCCTAAAGCCATAAAGGTCACCCTCCTTCCTGCGTCGAAGAAAAGGAGTTGGTATGGATCCAGACAGCTTTCAATGAAAAGGATTACCATAGAGTATATTCAATGCAGTACCAGAACTCAGTCTGCTTCAAGGATGTTGATGATACTCATATCAAGTGTTGACTGTGAGTAATGAGTCAAGAGGTGGATTGGCTCAATAAATACATTGTTGGGATTCTCTGCACCCACATTGTAGTTTTGAGCAAGGTGGTAAAAAGGAAAATATAAAGAAAAACTTAAAGATAATCAGAAATGTCACAATTTCTCCGGGCTTGTGCCACTGAATCTTACATCAAGCACCATTGCAGACAAAATAAATAATTGCATTTTGTTGCATTGGGCCTAATGTAAGAACATTTTGGATTCTAGTCATATAGCCATTACGCAAAGTTTGCTCATAGGAGGTCTCTTAGATGCACAAACGTGAATTGTAATTCACTCGTTATAACCTGATGATCGCTATCTGGTCATGAGAAGGTGCGTGTTCATGAGGTGTGATCATTAGCATAATCCACGTCCTTAAATTGTTCCATAAATGTATTACTTCCTCCCTTTTGGAAGGAAAATGTAATTCCTAAAAGAAGAATTCCAAGCTACAAAGTTTCAAGTTCAAGTACTGTTGTCAGAAATGAGCAGAGAAAAACATAATGAATTTAACCGTGTCATGAGTGGTATTAGAGGTCTTGAAAAAAAAAAGAAATATTATGAGTGGTATTAGGGGTCTTGAAAAAAAAATGAAATATTAATTTTGTAATCAAAGAGCTGTACTATGGCAGGAACATTGAAGTTAGATGCCAAAAAACATCTTGCTAAAGCAATGTGGTCCATGATTTTTGATTTAATGATTAAAATATAGGAGAGTGAAGGGATGCGACAGTCATGTATTATACCTGTGCTGAGAATTCATTGCAAGACCAACATCTACAAAGGAAATGTAGTTTACCTGATTAGATGGATAGCTTTCAGATTGTGTGCAAACTGGACTCCATGTTTGTTTTGACTCTCCAGCCAACGAGGAAGCGGCAGAGTATCAATGGGGCAAAATGTCAACTTAGAAGAGAGATAACCGCATGGCGTTAGCGGAAATGCATGCCCTTATTCTCCCGCTCCTTAAGCAAACATGCTAATATCGATGCTGGTTATTAATTGACCAGACAAAGAGTTATCCGAGCAAGCAGGCTGTTCCACGCTGATAACGACAGATCCTGTCTCTGCCTCTCAAAGAGTCTTGATAGCAAAAAGAGACAGAAAAGAAAGACTGTCCAGGAATGAAATTATGTTCACAACACTTGTCTTTCATCAGTGTGAACGTTTGAGAGACCATTGTGCATCTTTGTTGCAAAAGAAGAACGCCCCTTGCACTTATTTACATCAGATCTAAATTCTGATGATAATTACTCTTACTGGTCATCACACAAATAATTTCTGAGGAAATTTTAAACTGGTGTTCTCCTGACCATTTCTACTGGCCCAGTCTTGAGAGAGTGGTCTTAAGACTGAACATAAATACTGAAGTCTTGTGTTCAGACATTCATTTTTGGTTTGCACATCCATATGGCCTGACAACAATGGCAGTATATTCTGGAAACCTTGGATTATTTTATTAAGTTTTTGTACGTCCAATGCCAATAATTAAAAAATTCTTGCTCGCTATAATTTCTGTCCATCGCATCTGCATTATAGTAGGTCAGAAAAAACGTTATGGTATATCATGGTTATGCTCACGTGCACTAACATGCACTGAAAGGTACGTGCAGTCCACCTGACTATGTTAACCAAGCAAGGAGAAGCTCAGGTAACAACACAGACAGAGAAGAGTATTACTCCACTATGTCTATGCATAGCAAATAGTTGGTCGCTGCTATATTAATGCCCTGTATGTCGTATAAAGAGAGTTTAATACAAAGGTGGTTGGTGCTTGCAGGCTCCTCTTGGAACAAAACCAACTCCCTACATGTGGTGGACACTACTTCCTGTATTGGTGAGCATGGAAATGGTGAGCAGCAGAATCATCCAGTATGGAAGTAATTCCTGAGGATACTGGGCTGGGTTGAGATGGTTCCAACCACACGTGGTCTTCTTAAGGTAAAGGTGAGAGATTTGGATTATGTTTAACGTTTACTTTGATTGATCTTTGTAAGGTTGTGGGTTAGGGTCATGTGTCTTTGCCAAAGTTCCAGCTATGATGTTGAGTTCCCAGTTCCCACCATAAAAGGGAACTAATGTTTGTTTTGGTATGGTTGGTATACCTGAGCCAAAACCCCAGTTTTTTTCAGGATTTTTTGCATTGATCATGGCTTTGAGACGGATCCATGTCTATCTTTTGTATATACTGACCATACCCAACCTACTCACGTGTTTAAACTCTCTTTAGAACCAGAGATTGATGCGTTGGCCTCTGTTCTTGCAGACTCACGATAGGAACATCCAACACATTGAGTGCAAATATAACATTATGGCAGTCGCCCTTTCCCGGGCACCTTTGTCACTTTTTCCAACTTCAATAATGGTAATAACATCCTTTCCACTGTTCTCTGCAGTCCCTTTGTTTCCCCTCCTGTTAAACTGCTTCAAGACTGCTGAGATGTGATATGCTGAGTCAGGGGAGGAGCCTCAAGTTGTGTAAAGATTTGTGTAGGAGGGGTGAATTTAGGGCAAGCACATCTATTCCTTAACCCATAAAGTTAAAGTGGTTTGTTTTGTTTTAGGGTTGGCCCTTTCACGTCTTCTCTGGTTGGCAGTGTGTTTTCTTTTGTTCCAGGAGGTCGGCGGGTGGAGCAGCGTCAGAGATGTAGCACACCTGCGTAGTGCGAAGTGCACTCAGGAGTCTGTAAATCAGACTCTTCCCCTGGCCTGCCAACTGACATCAATAAGAAATTACACACACCCATGACTTGCTCACAGACATACCTTATTTGTATCTTATATATTTAATTAAAGAATGTAGTATTAAGAACTATTGAAGAAGAAGAATTTAAAGATGTGTGTGTGAATGTCTCTCGGAGATTGCTTTATTTCAGCCGTCACCATAACAATAAGCAGAGCCTCAACTTAAACACAGAACTGAGATAATCTATGTCGGCTTGACTCTGACTTGGTATGAATATGACTACTTTCAAGATCAACCGCAGCACTCCCCTTTCGCTTTTGCTCCACCGCAGGTCTTCACTTCCAGTACTACTTTGCTATTTTACTCTTACTGTTTGAAAAAATCTAAAAGTGTCCAGTAAAACAGGGGTCTTTGCCCCTGTAGCCTGGCATTACTAAGAGTCCTATTATCCTCAGTGATAGCTGTGAGACCTGGACACCCACACACACACACACACACACACACACACACACACATGAACAATGGCACATCGATCACACATCACTACATTCTGACATTGTGAAGACGCCCATGCACACACACACGCACACACACGCACACACACGCACACAAGCACAGCCACAACAAAAACATTGATTTGCCCACCTCCCTCTGCAGAAAAACACTGCCAATCTTCACCAGGCTGTAATTTTATGGCACAACAAAATGAAAGGGTAATTTTCGCGGGATAGTGAAGGAGAGGCACAATCGGTGATAAAGGGACAAAGTTTGGTGTCTGAAAGGCCGGTGATGATGATAGCAGCCGTGCGGGGAGTGAGAAAGGAGAGAAAGAAAGGCCGTTTGACAAGGCTGACAGCCTCACGCCTCGCTGCCCAGCTCAGCACAGAAAGACAGGTGCTAAAACACTGCAATTTAGATAGTTTACTGGCCATTGTCAAAACACTAGCGCAATCTGTGGAGGGTTTAACGGGTTTAAAGTCACTCAGTGTAGGAACCCCACCACCTCCACCACCTTCTGCTCATTACTTTCCACTGCTGGCTCACAGAAATTTGAGGTCTATTAGATTTAATGGAAAAACATGTGGACATGTTTTTACATATTACTGTTATACCATTAATACTGCTGTTATCAGTGACCATTTCTGTGTGGCATTTGTATCATGGTATAATAATATACAGTTCATAATTTATACTTTTCTTAATGGTCTTCCTTTTGTCTATTTATTCATATATTAATCTGTGTATTTTTAATGGTGCATTAAAATAACTAATGAGCTAATGATTCTGTTCTCTCAAAAAAGAGTCATACTTGTTGCAAACTGTTTGATCAGCAAGATGTTATACTCACTTACAGTATAAATAGATCTTATGTTTTTCCTTTTATTTCTTTTGACAATTAGAGTAGGCTTTAGCAGTAAGAAACAAAGTTTTGAAAGCCACACAACATGATTATGTCAGAAATGGTACCTTAGTATATGAGTGTGTCCGGATGATTTAATAGTGATTAGTCACTGTTGCCTCTTCCTTCTTGCTATGTCCTCCTTTTTGTGCCAGATAGTATCAGTTTATTGTGTAGCACTGATGAAGAGAACCCGTAACTGTTATACAGTTTGAAGGAAGGCCAAGATTGATTGATATTGATAACTTCAAATGGAAGTTTTGGTATGTGGTTTGCAGACTGGAAGATGTCCAACATTTTCCACTTTTCCTGCCTTCACAGACATAAAGGGATGCTGTCTCTGTATTGATGAATACACTCTGCAAAGCCAAGAAGTCTCTGACATTCAATCAGTTTTTCTTCTCTTTTGTCTTTCCACTTGTATCATTCATTACCTCCTCTCTGTTTGGCTGTTTTACTGAACTTAGATATACAACTTTGTAAATGTACCTTACAAGTGGAACTTTTTCAGCTAAAATTATCTTTGAACAAACCAAAACATCACATTGATTTGTGACTTTTATATGAACTGACATCAACGTTAGGTGACACTAATAATAGTAATAGTATTTTCAATTGCTCTGAATAAAAAAATCAGCGGTAGATGGGTAATGTTGTGCAGATATTCAGATAAATAATGAGTTTAAAATAAATAATGAATAGAAATTCAAATGCTTTTCTGAGGGACTGAGTTGATTTGACCTCTGTGAACCTGGAAAATTGACAGAAAGCAATTGTGAACCATCAAGTTTAGCTGCAGCATAATTATATATTTAACAAGGCTTTTCACTATAGATTGTTTTTATGTGTATTGCTTAATTTTAGCAGGACTAGCATCAAGGCTATATGAATGTCACTCTATGTCTGTCAGTCCACTACTTTGGTCCGGACTGTAATATCTTGATATCTACGAAATGGATTGCCATGACATTTTGTACAGATATTTATTTTCCCCTCAGGATGAATTGTAAGCACTTTGAGGATCAAAGCTTACCATGATTCTCATCCCAATGTATTGTTGAATAGGGGTCTATTTGGGCTGAAACTAGGCATTTTTTTTAGGCATTTTACTAAATATAAATTTTGGACAACAGAAGAAGATAGACAACAAGAAAGAAAGATTGACCAATAGAACAAGAAAGAGGGGAATGGGCGTTTCTGAGCAGAGTGTAGGGTTAGATTTGGTGACTGAATATTGATGATATAGTTGGTAGGAAGAAGAAGAAGTGCAATTGGAGAGGCCTTGAGGGAGCTGGGCTGACCAGAACAGGGTTGTAATTAGACAGACAGATAGATAGATAGATAGATAGATAGATAGATAGATAGATAGATAGATAGATAGATAGATAGATAGATAGATAGATAGATAGATAGATAGATAGATAGATAGATAGATAGATAGATAGATAGATAGATAGATAGAGAAATGGGTGGGAGAGATGGGAATTTGGGGGAGGGGTCCCAGCTTGGAGGTCGTAACCTTGAGTATTGATCAGGTTTTGTCATTTCCATGGCGACTGGAGGCCCCCAGTCTCTGACCTGCTGAAGTACATTAGACCTGAGATCCATAATGCCTGTTTGTTCTCTCTTTCGCTCCCTCTCTCTGGCTCCCTCTCTCCTCTGCTTCTCTTCGTCACACACATGCTGTGACACACCTACACAGAGGTGCAAACACACTCGTCAATACACACACACACACGCACGCACACACACACACAGCTGCTCATCCAAGCACAGGAAGAAACTGAATTAAACCTTAAAAACAATCTGGGCCTACAGAGAGGACAATTCATCATGATCTCTGTGTGTCAGAGGTGTGTGTGTGAGTATGTGTACGTATGGGTGAGCGGTGGGGTGAGGAGGTGGAAGGGGGTGACTGCAACGCTCCAGCCACTGACCAGTTGTCCACACACACACACACACACACACACACTCACACATACAAACACACATCACAACACTGATCTTTAAACACTCATCCACATTTCGGCCAAGGTCAGCTAGATTGTAAATGAAGCTACATATCTGGCCAGGAGTTTGTGAGTGTGTGTGTGTGTGTGTGTGTGTGTGTGTGTGTGTGTGTGTGTGTGTGTGTGTGTGTGTGTGTGTGTGTGTGTGTGTGTGTGTGTGTGTGTGTGTGTGTGTATGGAGGGTGAGTGAGAGAATGGAAGAAGAGATGAGAGATGGATGGGTTCAGTGCCTGAACCAAATCAAAGTAGTGTGTTAGCGATCGGCTAATTCAACTTCATTCCACATTTACTTTTCTCTCATTGAAGCCTGGCTGCAATTACTTTACATCCATTTTTCTTAACTGTCTTCTCCCCTTATATCCCATTAAGAGAAGCACTAATTCCTCACCCATTTCTCTGTGCTTTCTCCTTTGCTCAACTCTTCCACTATCTGTCGCTCTCTTCGGCTTTCTTTTCTCTCTGTTTTCTGATTCGTTCTCCCTCCCTGTGTATGTCCATCACTCCCGGAGGCGACTGAAGCAGAAGGAGGGCTCTGTAGTTTGTCCGGCGGGCTGGCAGGGGCCTGCAGAGCCAAGGGGCACCCTCTTTGTGAGGAAATGATTTTCTCGGTGCTGAGGAGGACACTCCAAATCATCTCCAGCAATCTCAGTAATGGCCCTGAGACGCTGCTGCCTTTTGTCCTGTAATGGTGACAGATGACTGGCTGGGAAGACGGGGCCGTCCAGACGCCTAGCGAAGGGGCGAACAAACCTCCACGCGCACACGCACACCTACACACACACACAAACACTTGCATAAAGCGCCACTCCACTGGCGGCCAGTGTGATTGCGGGTAATTGTCTCTTCTCGAGCTGTGGTGTTAGTGCTTATCCTTAACGATCACTCTCAAAGAGGAGTTCTAACTATCTGTCCTTTCAAAGGAAAGATGATTCCACTTTACAGAATCACGCCTAAGCACCCCACCACCACCACCACCCCCGCCGCCCCTGCCGCCACAGCCTCCTTAAAACATAAGAGCTATCTGACAATGCGGCTTTTAATGTGTGTATTAAAAGTGTTTTCACCCCGCATAGTAGAAGAGTGGGCATAAAATGATGCAGAAGTTTCACTTAAGTCTTCAGGAGGTAATTATTATCTGATAATTAATGTAAAAGATTAGAAGATTGACAACATTCAGGCTGATATCCTCCACATTATATTTGGTTTTACTTGTATTTTCATAATAAAAGACAGAAAATCAAGACAAAAAATTGTTCTTTGGTACAAGAGTCTGCTCTTCCCGCATCACAAAAAAATGATAGGATTCATTAATCTCACTTTCCGACCAGGTTTGCATATGACTTTATATTTATTCAAAACATGTGTAATTCCTTTATCTTTCACCATTCGCTTATGGTTTCTATTAACACGTCCACCCTACTTTCCAATAAATACACATCATGTTTGTTTTTTTAAAACAACACCATTTTGGTTGGATGTTTTTGTGTCTTGAGTCCCCCCATTGTCTCCCTCACCAGAACATAGAAGACAGCTTTCGATCACAGGGTTGAGAACATGAATTGAATGGTTTGATGTGTACTAAAGTTCGACTTTTAGCCAAACAAGACTCATACACATGTCAGTGACAGAATCAATGGGTGTAAATGGAGAAAGCCTGTCGTCTTGTTTCGGGCCTGGTAAAGAAGAGGTGTGAGTTGTTCAGTTGCAGTCCCAGTGGTCTGAGGTGTTACCTTCACTTTAACTTGTTTGGTAGCTACCGTATTCCTCCTCCGTCTAGTGTGGCAATGATCCAAACTGACTATTCATACAGACAAAAATGTCCATCGGGGTGTTTGATGCATTTATAACTTTTTGAGTTTCTACATCATTATTCTGTTCTATTTGTCAGAGTTGTAATCCTTGGTCATACTCCCTCTGATCTAATACCGCTTTGTAGTTTCTATTTTTTACTCAAAATTTGTTACAAGATTGATAATGATAAGATTGATGATTTAAAACAAACATCTTGAGTAACTATAGTATAATAGTATCGAAATAATTTACCTGTACTTGATAAGTGTATGTCTCATTCCTAAATTCCCAAATATATATTTAGTAGCAGGATAGACTGGTTCCTTACTTTACATCCTTCATCTTAAAACCACTCCAGCCTTTGTCCATTGCATGAACTTCAATTCCAGAACTGCAGAACCCTATTAGTGCATCTCACTGAATCAACAGACAGAGGATATGGTCAATGGCCTCCTCCTCATTAGTAGATACCCGCCAGCAGGCCTGAGGGCAGATCAAAAGGGTTGGTCTGAATATCGCCTTGAGGAAGGGATTTTTTTTGTATTTTTTTCTCTCAAACACTGCGGTCGTCATGTCTCACTCTGCGAAGCATGTAGGTGTAGCACTCTGCGGGTCATTTGGGTCTGTGTTGAGTTGTTTTTCCTCCCACTGTTCAGACCAGTATTCACAGAAACAAACCGGAATGTTTCGCTTCCTGCTCTCTGTCTCTTTGGTTCCCCACAGTAGATGTTGAGACAGGTCACGTGGCAGCACAAAGCAAATAGATCTGATGTCCCGTTGTTTCACACATAAAAATATTCCTTAAAATCACAATTGAAACAAAAATAATTATGATCTCCAATATGTGAAGGCCATGTTTCTACAGAATGTCAACTTTTATAAGCAGAGAAAAACAGGCTTGTTTTAAAATGTGAGACACTGTATTAAATTCTTTATTTTCAATAAAAAATTTAAAAATTGTAGATACTGGGTTTTCATTGTGATGCTATATTTCGATTTATGGATTTGGCCTTTAAATGCTGTGGTCTTTGGTTTTTGTTTAGTCTGTTTCCTGTCTTATTTTGAAAGTCACTCTCCCTTTGTGTCGTGTTTTATTTTATTTCCTGACTTTGTCATTTTCAACCTGTCTTCCTAAGCACCTGAGTGTCATTAGTTTTCCTAGTGCTTAGTATTTCTACTTTATTCCCCACTACCAGTCCTTTGGATTTCCCTGTTATCCTGCACATTACATGCTACCATCCGCTTGACTCCCATTACTTGTCTCTCTGTGGACTTTCAGCTTGTAAATCAAACTCTTGAATAAATCACCCGAAATCTTCTTTAGTCTGCTGCGTTTGGGTCCAATCCTACAATTCCTGAACTGTGACACTAAGGGCTTTAGGAATATAAAATGAACATGACAGATGCTTCTATACAGACTGACCAACCAACGACTGAAGTAACAAAATGTAAACTTTACTTCTAATTTCGAACAGGATATGAATTTGTCTCCTGTACAAAAGTCCTGTGATTGTGTGACCCATCCACCTCCTTTACCGTCCGCCCTGTGTGAACGCACTTTATACTACTGCCCGTAATGCCACCGGTTGATGCGCTGTATACACACGCTACATGTGCAACCGTGTCAGACTCTGTGGAGCATATTTTTGACAAGTTGGGAGTGCAAACGGATTGTTACAAGGAATGAGGGCTCCCTGAAATGCCGTCGCAGAGATCAGCTCTCACCCCAAGTACACAGCATTCTCAACTCATCATAACATCTCTCCTCTTCCTTCTCTCCAGATTGTCTTGAATAACATGCCTGATGTCTCATGACCAACACGCACCCATGACATGATGTGAGCAGGCCAATTAGTAAATAAAAGACCACTAACATAAAGAAGCTACCTCCTATTGACTTACCCCTGCTTATATACCTGATGTATGGCATATGCCCCTATCCAAGATCATGCACTTTTAAATAACTAAATAAACTTTAATGTTGTGAAATGCTGAGCTATCAAAAAGTGAAAATAGATGATACAATATTTGAGAAGTATCAGCCAGGGCTAAGTGTTGCTTAAACCTTCCTGGAAAACTGAGCTGAATAAGAGCACTCTCCTGAGGACGCTTACTGTAGAACTGTCTGGATAAACTGCACTTACAGTATGTTGTAAGTCTATGTGTGTGTGTGTGTGTGTGTGTGTGTGTGTGTGTGTGTGTGTGTGTGTGTGTGTGTGTGTGTGTGTGTGTGTGTGTGTGTGTGTGTGTGTGTGTGTGTGTGTGTGTGTGTGTGTGTGTGTGTGTGTGTGTGTGTGTGTGAGGCCACCCATGTGTAAGGCAGTGGAAAGTGGTCGGCTCTAAATTGCTTTATCGTTTGTGGATGAATTGAATAAAGCCCTATCTGGCTTTTTGGAATGTTACCACAGAGTTCAGGAAAATTGGTTAGCGGAGCAATCTCGCAGAAATTTCCAGGATCCTGTTATGCACTCACCATGCACTCGGTCAAGGCTGTTATGGAGAAATATCTTATCGGCTTGGAAAACGATAAGGGCAACTTCATACAGAAAAACAGGAAATTCTTTGAATATCGTCGAGAATGCAGGGATGTAATTGAAGAGACAATTTCAAGAACTGAAGTCTGGAAAACAAAAGGGAGAGAAATCCAATTATAGGACAATATTTTGTTTATGTACAGCAGACCATCCAGTAGACACACCAATAGACATGCAAAGTGGAAAGTTATTTTGAGTGTCCCTGGTTCCAAATGTGAGAGTCACAGTTTATTTTCCAACAGACAATGTTGTGTGACCCTTTTTAATTCTGGTTCAATTGCAGGTGAATTCCTCACTTTAACAACTAAGCCTTTTGAATTTGCAACCACTGTTATTTGCGCAAAGAACAATACAATTGTCTGATCTTACATTATTCCTTATTAGGCTTTTAATTACTAGGACTGACTGTACAGTTTGTTTATTTCCATGTCTCTGTTGTTATTTGGCCATCTATCAGCTGAATAGTTGTTGACTATTTTTCCTGGGAAAAATGCAGCATCAAGTCTTACGATTTTGTCTACAGGAGTTATGCTCCTTTTACCACGTGGCTTGTGTAGACAATCAAGTGTAGATTACAAGATTTTTATTTTACTATAAGTCAGGAACATTCGTATCATAAGCTGTATGTTAGGCGCAAGTACATTGAGGGCAACGAAAAAACAGTCAAAGTCAAATGCCTCTTATTCGTACACTCACTCGGCCAAGAAAGCTGATTCTGATTATGTGCCATGCAAGATTGGAAAGCTTGACAGGCGTAGCAACAGTAACTTCGAAGGCGGGCATTAATCAATTTCTATGATACATTAGGCAAGAGCTTTCTGTCTTAAAATGGGGCTTCAACTGTTAAGAGTAACCCTCCACCGTATCCCTCCTCAACACATCCCGCATAGACACCAGTTTACTATTGTTACAGTAGCCAAGTGTATATTTATTATGTACTCTTAATTGTGGCTAAAAACATAAGATGACTGTTTAAACAAGAGCCTGTGTGCATACATGTGTGTTTGTGTTTGTATGTGTGTGTGTGTGTGTGTGTGTGTGTGTGTGTGTGTGTGTGTGTGTGTGTGTGTGTGTGTGTGTGTGTGTGTGTGTGTGTGTGTGTGTGTGCGTGTCTTTGCAAGGTGGGGCAATTTGATAAATGACGCAAAAGTAGAATAGACTGGTGTTCAGATGGCTTCAGCCTTGTAAAGATGTGACAAATGACGGAGCAGAAGGTATTGATTCCAATCTCTCTCTGGTGCAGTGTTTCACTGTGGAGGCTGTGCGCACACACACACACACACACACACACACACACACACACACACACACACACACACACACACACACACTCACACACATACACTACATATATACAAGCACTCAGTCTCATACACAAGGAAAGGAGCACAAGGACAGTATGCAATGAATGTAAGCATTCTGTGTATATTGTAGATGAACAGAATGAATGCTTTATGTGTGTATTTGAGAATACAGATTATCATTGTGACTGAAGTGTTCGATACAATATGGTTTGTTTGTGTGTGTGTAAAAAAGAATGGAGTCTGTATGTACATGTGTGTCAGGGACATGTGTAATGTACTATGAATCGATGCGTTGTGCACATGGACTTTGGTCATTATGTACGTGTGTGTGTGTCTGTGTGTGTGCGCGCCTGTGTTTCCTTTGTTACTAGTTAGTGTTCCGATGCCAGCAGGACTCCCTGGTCACACACATTAAAGTCTCATCTCACTGTGTTTTAAACCAGCTGTGTTTCTCCACGCTGTCAAGAACATTCAGTTGCTCGGATGATATTTGTGTGTGTGTGTGTGTGTGTGTGTGTGTGTGTGTGTGTGTGTGTGTGTGTGTGTGTGTGTGTGTGTGTGTGTGTGTGTGTGTGTGTGTGTGTGTGTGTGTGTGTGTGTGTGTGTGTTTGTCAGGGAGTGTGTCAGGCTGTTTGTCAGGGTGCATGGGAGTGTGTGCCGTGTTAGCATGATCACAAGAGGGGGCAAAGGTCAAAGACAGCTAACCAGAAGAGGAGAGGAAGGGGGGAGTGGAACCGATCAGATGAGAGGGGGGAAGAGACAGGAAATATTCCAGCGCAGGGGGGATGGGAGGACAGTTGGCCATATTGGCTCAGTGGACCTGTGGATGGATGGATGGATGGATGGATGGATGGATGGATGGATGGATGGATGGATGGATGGATGGAAGGATGGAAGGATGTTAGGGAAGGAGTCTGAAAGTGTTGTTTTTTATGTGTCGGGTGTGGGGTTTCCCTGTTACATGAAGGCATACATTAATTATTCAATCAACAGTGTCCTGTGGTTGGTTTTAAAACAACCTCCTAGCCTCCTCCTTGCCACAAAGAGTCCCCTGAGTACCAGTCAGAGGACTATTGCTGTCTAGCAATGAATGGATGGATAGAAAGCTAAAGAGATAGATCTTTTTTGTTTTTCAAAAAAAGCCCAAGTTACAAATCGGCGTGTCTCACTGATACATAAGATAAAAAGCTAAACTTTAATCATGCTGTGATATTACATGATGATACCCCAGCATACAGAGGTGAAGAAATGTCACCTGGACAATATATATTATTGCCCTATAGAGTAAAAGACAAGTGCATGTTTGGTCTGATGCTGACCTTCATCACTTCCTGCTATTTACTGTATTGGGTTTCAGTGGTTTAAGAGGACAAATGATGAGCGAGAAAGACAGAGCGAGATAAAAAAGGAGAGTGGGACCTTTCATGACCCCTCCCATCGGCCTCCATCATAAAAACCCTCTCGCCAGGAGAAATTTATTAAAAAAACACGCTATGAAGGAGTAAGTACTCTCACTACAAATGCACATGTTGGACTTTACAGCAAAACTGTTCAATGTTCTCAATGTGGAATAACCTATTGTATATTTTTTCTATAAACACTATGCATATATTTCTACCTCATGTACGATTTTATTCCATGTGTACCTGTGTGAGCCATGTCAAAGACACATTTTTCTGTTTCAGATTCTGATAGAGGGGGGAAAAAAGTGTGTTTGTTGGCAGAGTTCAGGGCTAGATTGTGTTGTTGTCTGCATATTGATGAGCTGGGAGGAAAGAGAACAAATGCAACTGGAGAGGCCCTGAGGGAGCTGGACTGACCAGAAGAGGGTTGGACTTGAAGATGGGTAGATGAATGGTAGATAGATAGACTAAACTATTTGTGCTTGTTCTATGCCTAAAGCTATATGAAAAACAATGGGAGGCTAACGTGTGCATACACACACAAACACAATCATTACTGTCTATCAGTCAGTACAGGGGGAGACCGTTCGGCAGGGGGTCAGTGCAGAGGTCAAAGGCATTCAGAGGACCAAACACCACCTTCCCCCATCCTCCTCACCACCTCCTACCCGGCATCACCGCCTCCCATCACCCTCGGTCACTCCCAATCAAGCTCTTCACACTCACTTCTCCTCTTCCAATCTTTATGATGTGTGTGTGTGTGTGTGCGTGTGTGTGTGCGGCACCCAGGCATGCTGAAACACAGCTCATCCCCCTGATGCTCCTGCTCCCCAAAGCTGCCGCGGAAAGGGTGGCGTTATTCCTAACCTTTGACATGGGTAGAATTGACTCCTCACCAGGCCTTTGCGGTCCCTCACCCTTGACCTCTGAGGTCACCCAGTTAAAGCCAGCCAATCAGGATGGTCTTTGATTCACTCTCCGACCCTCTGCTCGGAGGGAAAGAGGTTGGGCTTACATGGGTGGGGGGGGGGTGAGCTGGCCATAAAAACATACCACCCTGCTGTGATGGAACATATGTTGTAGCGTCTGCCTATCATGGCAGATCTGTAGGGTTTCACAGCAGCCTGCGTTGACAAGCCTCAGCTTGTGTGTGTGTGTGTGTGTGTGTGTGTGTGTGTGTGTGTGTGTGTGTGTGTGTGTGTGTGTGTGTGTGTGTGTGTGTGTGTGTGTGTGTGTGTGTGTGTTCTAAACAGGATCACTATGTACAAAGAAGTGTGAGCTAAAAAGTGTGATTAGTGTAGATTAGCAATAGACAAACCAGAGAGTTCCATCTGATCTTACAAATGCAACATGGTGAAACACACCAGGATCATACACTCAGGTTGGGATGGATGTTCCTGCCCTATAGCCTCCTGCTGGTCTGGTTAGGTCTCCGGGAATGGAGTTTACTGGAAAGTGATGGGGGATCCGTACGGTCATGACCGTTGGTGTAATCTAATGACCGCTCACTCAGAGCAGTGGGGAGGAGAAGGTGGAGGCCATGGGGGGAGTGGCAGGAGGGGAAGAGATGACTCGGGGGGATGGTCAGGAAGGATAGGTGATGGGGATGGAGCGAGGTGGGGGCTGGGTGATCTTCTGTCCTCAGGACTGACCGGATGATGTTGACCTCTATTCGATCAAATCAGATAACCAGCTCTCAGTCAAAAGCATTGTCTTGTCGTTTGCCACTGAAAACCTAACACAGGTTCAGATACAGCCTGGACTGGACACACATAATGTTTCATCAATTATTTACCGGAAAGAGTTCCCAATTCAGATTAACTTTATTCTCCTCTATGCCGGCTGAGGGGGTGAGTTCTGCTTCTGACTTTTCAGAGTGAATTGATTGTAGGTGAGCCAAAGAGCACTTAATGATCAAAAATTTGTAAACACAGAAAAACACATCTGAAATGATGGTTCTAGACCTTCGGTGCATGGTAGAAGACATTCATTATGTGTGTGTGTGTGTGTGTGTGTGTGTGTGTGTGTGTGTGTGTGTGTGTGTGTGTGTGTGTGTGTGTGTGTGTGTGTGTGTAAGGTGCATGTGTGTGTGAGACTACCCTGCTGACCTCCAAGGATTTATGGGCTGCAAGTGTGAGAGCTCTGACACAGAGATATATCTGCAGGACCCATTGTGTTAATGCAGTGTGTGTTTGTGTATGTGTATCCTCTCTCTCTGTCTCTTGCTTGCTGTGTGTGTGTGTGTGTGTGTGTGTGTGTGTGTGTGTGTGTGTGTGTGTGTGTGTGTGTGTGTGTGTGTGTGTGTGTGTGTGTGTGTGTGTGTGTGTGTGTGTGTGTGTGTGTGTGGGTGTGACAGGGATTAATTCCATTAGTGGTCTAGTGCTACGGGAGATGAGCAGGGATTGACAGAGCTGCAGTCGTAATGAATTGGCTCTTGCAGCATCACTCAGCCTATAAGTTCTCTCTCTCTCTCTCCCCCTTCTTCCCCACTTCTCTCTCCCCTCTCCCAGCAACACTTTCATCCAAACTGCCTCTTAATAAACACACCCTCGTTAGGGCCTGGCTCGCTAATCACTGCTATTCATTACAGCTGTGTTCGCCTAACTAGAGGCTTTCATTACAACTGCTGTGGCTGCGAAACGGCAGGTTATATCTGTATATCTTCTTTACTCTCTCTCTTTCTGTTGGGCCACATTCACAAAATGACTAATTAACTGGGAGTCACCCTATCGTATTTTGTTTCAGTCAGAGTTTTCCACACCTGGGCTGACTTTGTTTTTTTCCAGCCTCACAGTGTTTTTTTCCAGCCTCACAGAATTGAACATGAAAATTTGTCTATGTGCTGCTCTTTTTCTCATATGCATAATATTGGATCATAAAGATGGGGGGGGGGGGCTTTATGTTTTTTTTAACCTGGTGTTTTTCTCCAAGGAGGAAACTTTACAGGCAAACGAGATATGTTGACGCTGATATTTGACGCTAATTTGATTATAACCTCTGCAACCCTTTTTAATTGCTTCTACTACAGTTAACAAACCTATGGCATGATATTAAAAAAGTTCAGTATATTTATGTTTACTTTTTAACATCTTAGTAAAACATTCTCCTCTTTCCTGAAGAGATCCCTACAGTTGTATGCCATCACATCACAACATCACAACTTCACTCTTATGCAAATCACTAAACTTAACTTGACCGAAGTGAGATGATTTGCAGCTTCCATAACTTTTGTGCAACACCCAGGCCAGTGACCATGTTGGTAGATCCTTCAGTGTCCGACCCAACATAAACATCCAGATTTTTTAATAAAGAAAAGAGAAGTACAGTTTCTCAAGTTTCAAGCATATTGGCGGCTAGATAGCCGACAGAGGAGCAGAGCGGGGACTTGGACCTGAAGCCTCTGAGCAACACCACTGACCTTTTAGGTGGAGAAAGCCCCTGTTCCTGTAGTGGGGGAACCCCGCTGGTTGCCGCAGAGCCATCCAACCCAGTGATAAAGGAAACCAAAGTGGTGGGGGGTTCTGAAAGGGCATACAATGTCGATACAGGAGGAGGAGTGGTCCTCTGGTCCCCCACCAGCACACTGAAGATGAACACACTTGGGGTCTGTAGGTCTTTATCTGAGGGTCTTGAATCGTTGCCCTTTGTGTGCATTGTGTGATGACTGAATGTGATGCGATGTCACAATCAGGTCTGAATGAACTTCACGCCTGATGACAGATGATGCAGATGGCACTTTTCTTTCACTGAAAGGGGATGAGCCTTTTGAGAGATTTTCAAAATTGCCATATAACCCACAGTGGTACAGTGGTGTTTAAAGTTCAGCTGGTCTGTGAACAGGCGAAGGGAGCATCTGTGTCACCTGAATGTCTCCCACCCAATAATAAATTCAAACATAGCAAACTTGTCGATTAATTGAAGCTTTTCCACCTCTGCAAGTGCCAAATTCAAACATGTATGAGAGCAAATAGACTCCAATGACATAATGGGGGCAGACTGGATTCGCCTACTTATTTAATCTCACACTGCAGCTGTCTTGAAGTTTCAACAATTCCCAGTAGTCAAGGAAATTAATATGTTCAAATATTTTTTAAGAGCATAAAGCAACTTTATATGTATTTTGCGATTCATATTGCTCCACCATCTTTCATTTGCTCATCACTTTTTCCCCAATTAATTAATTAAAGCGGTAGAGTGTATGGGCCATACTAGCAGCTTTTTCACTTCATGCTATAAATCCACCGGACTTCTGCACATCACTCATCATTACATTCGGGTCAAATTTAATCAGTGCAGACATTTTGGAGGTGAATGTATACATCATTTTTTTAAAGATGAGAGTTTTTGTGGCCCATTAGATAAATAAGTGCCTTTATATCTTGGAATCAAATAGTTGTTTCTTCTTTGTGTCAGTGCTTTGTACTCTACCTGTCCTCGGTTACTTCCTGATGTTAGCCATTCTTCTGATCTTGTGATTTGCTCTTTTATAAGGACATTGATTCTGTAGGTCAGGTTTGCTGACCAGTCCCCTCCCCCCCTCAGAGACTCTTTCATGTTCCCAGCAGCAACCTGACACCTGCTCTGGACCCCAGCAGTCAGCTTCCATAATCCATACATCACACACAGGAACACACACAGGAACACACATATATGCAAACAGTGAAGTCACAGATATTCTCTTGCAGGGACTCATATGGTCATGTCAAGATCTGCACACACACACCTTCAACATACAAACACACAGCTCGACATGTAGACATTACGCCATTATTGACACTCTGCTGGACATCAATATGCTGGGACAAATTGATTGGCCAGGTTGTTGTGGTGTGTGGAGTGTTTGGACACACTCAAAGCAATTCTCTTCACACTTACACTAGACTGGCAACAAGCCAAACGGCTTCAGGATAATACAACTTCACAGGCCATCACTTTTTTACAACGTTCACATCAGTGTGGACTTGTCCAGAATGTCACCGGCCTCTCACCCAGTGCATGCTGGGATGGACAACAATCTTAAAATACCTTAAAGTTCGCTGCATCACTGAAAAAAACACTTCAGTGATGGATGCAGCATGTAATCCAGCTTTACCAATTTTATATGAGACAAATGTTTGCTGGTCATTCTCTCACATCTGTAAAAGAGATGTATTATTATATATCCTTTATCCTTTATTAAGTTGCTGGTAATGATAACTAAACATTACATACTGCTGCAGTCACAGGACATTTTATGTTTTTGTTACAGTTTCTTCATAAAAAAAGTAAATAAGAGTAATAAAAAGACAGAACATAATCAGATAATAAATAAGAAAACCAAACAAACACTTGAAGGCCAATTGAGGGAGGTATTGGAAGAAAACATCCACGATTCTACAGCTAGCGTATCAATATAAAATGTGGTATTCAGGCCAGATGTTTTATAACATAAATAACATATTTTGATTCCAGTTCCAGAAAACCCAGTGGACAAAACAGAGAAAAATAGGCTCTCCAGAGAGCTCCTTTACCTCATGATGTAGTGTTTTCGGAGCCTTGGTGCGCAGTGAGACTTGACATTTCTCAGTGGTGATTTGTCCTGCCCTACCATCACGCTAAAGAAGACCTCCTCCAGTTGTGCAGGTGAATAGAGTCTAAATGCTACACAAGTATGTGTAATTAGCACCTTGGTTGTCACTGTGACCGATGCTAAAGAAACAATTTGATGTAAATGGTTTGCAGACTGTAAAGATAAAATCAGTTTGAATTTGTATGTTCATCTTTGGTATGACACAAAACACCCACTTAAGCCAAGAAGAGTCCAGGAAATGATAGCAGTGGGAGAGAAGGAAAACTCCACCAGGATGTTGTCTCATTGTGTGCTAATTGTGTCTTTAACTACACTTTCCGGTGGCAGAGCAGAGGTGTGGAGTAGGAGTCTTCATGCTGATGGTCTTCCAGCGGGTCCATATATGAAGTACCTTGTTAAGCTAAGGTGGTCGATAGAGTCAACGGTGTTTGTGTGTCCTCATTAGCTGCAGGATGTCCCGCAGTAGGAGAGGGGAGGTAAGGAGGCCCTCATCGATGATTAGGTTGTGCATGTGTGTGTGCAAGCGTTTGTGTGTGTGAACCATCACATTGATCGATCCCACTCATAATCTCCCATGACCCCCTAGGCAGCATGAATTACACCAGTGGGCAGTGTCTTCCGTGTGTGCATGTGTTTGTGAGGCTGAGAGAGTAGGGGGTGGGGGTCTCTATAATTACAGCAGATGGAGATAGTATCTAAAGGGACCTGCACACTGGGGAAGCTGAGTGAGGGCAAGTGGATTAAGAGAAAGAAGAGGAGTGAAGCAGGCCGAACAGTAAAGGAGTTCCTCTGCTCTTACAAAACAGCATGGTTCCTCTCAAAAAGACTGTTCCAGGTGGAAGCTATGACCCCATTTTGGACTTACAATCTCTTAAATCCACTTGACACACAATGTTATTGGTATCTTTTTCGCTCCTTGCACAAGCACACGGATGCAGGTGGTGAGACACACATACTGATACTATTTCCTTGATTGACAGTTGGTGCCGGTGATGCACCAAGCAAAGTAGCAGTGGACCAGAAAAAAGTGGGAAAGACAACAACATAAACATGTAAAAACAATGGTTTCAAGTTATCAAAAAGTCTTTGGAATTAATTTAGAAGAAAATGCATTCAACAAATGTTTTTACAAAACAATTCTACTGCACTTTTTCACTGTGGTGTTGGAAGCACACAAACACATCTTACAGTAGTTTGCTAATTAGCACCAAACACAAAGTATAGCTGGGGCTGAAGGGTAGGTATTTGGTCATAAAGCAAAGTATTGGACAAATTAAAATTTTGACCTGATGGTGGTGGTAGATTAGAAATCAAATGGGCACATGTTTGTGTGCACAAAAGTTCCAGTAAATCATGTAAACACAAATGTCAACCTTGTGGTGGATCACCAAACCAGGCATTGTCTGGGCACCATGAATATCTAAAGAAGTTCATCTTAATCCATCTGATAGTTGTTGAGATGATTCAGTCACAGTGGTGGAGTAACCAACAGATAAAGAGACTGACATTGCCATCCATAGAGCCATGCATATCTAAAAACTATGACTAAGGTACCTTTAGTACTTCAACCTAAATGTACCTTAGTTGTTACAGGCAAATAAGCAAAATCTATCAGCTGCTTTGAGGGTTCAAGCACTGAATTTCATCTCCTTCCATTTTTTGTTTTCTGTTTTTAGCTCCTTCAGGTGAAGTTGAAAAAGCTGCTCTGTATGCCAACTGTGACTGCTGAACTGGGGTAAAAACAATCACCACTACTTCTCTTGTCCGTTAATGTGTGGTGAGTACAACTCATTATTATTGGGAGTGCTGAATAAGCAATTTAAACTTCCAATTTAATCAAACACTTGGCATTTGTATCCTAGAATGATACACTCAGAGACAATTAGAGAATTTGTTTAACTCTTACAGATTACAGACACATTAATAGCATCCAACAGTGAACAAGGCGTGAAAAGTTTGGTCAAAGAGAGGGCCCAGAAATAAGTCTCAGGCACAGAGAGTTTAGCTTTATTATGGTTTTGCTTTTTATGAGACAAGAGCTAGATCACAGCTTCTCCCTCAGTCCTTCAACCCTTCCTGTTAATTTTCTTGGGGAGGAAAGAGGTTGGAGTTATATGAAGGTTGTCATATGAGTCGGCTCATACATCAAATGCGATGACCTTAGCCTCGTTGACAGTCAGGACAGGACGGTGTGAGTGTGCTAGTGTGTATTTTTGTGTTACTGTGTGTAGTCACGCACACAGCAGATGTACTAGTGTGATCAAGAGCATGCACGTACTTGTTTTTCACATCATTTTGCTTGCTTGTCTCCCCCACAGTCAGCTCACCTTCAGTTTTTTTTTCTTCATCTGCTTATTTCTGCACAACTACGCTGAATATGCTAATCAGAACATGTGAAACGGTGAGCAATACCAGGAAGCTGTGGTTTGCCATGAGGGATATCCTCAGGTATAGGATTACACTGGTTGAAGATTATTATTGATTTGCTCACGGAGCTGTCAGTCTCCTTTCAGATACTGGGAGCAGGGTGACTGACAGGGATGGGGTTGGGTGGCCCGCAGCCAACCAGGAGGAACCACTCGGCTGGATGGGCTGGGAAGATGGAGGGATATTGAGGAAAGGATAACACAGAGGGATAAAGGTAATTGATGATTGTTTCAGCAGTGGAGTGGGAGGAGAGAGATAGAGAGAGAGAGCGAGAGAGAGAGAGAGAGAGAGAGAGAGAGAGAGAGGCTGATGAATAGGGGATTGAAGAGAAATGACTGAGAGCAGAGAAAGGTAGGTGATGAGAGTCTGTTGGTGTATCTTCCCTGTCGGTGACGGAGAACATCCAACAGAATAAACATGTAGATTTGTTACATTTTAAATTAAGGATAAGGACATTTTTATCAGTCCGTACTTCTTATTTGAGGATTAAGACTTGGTTTTAGGTCTTAAGGTATGATTAGGTTTTAGATGGTTAGTGTTACGGGCTCAGGAATGCATTTTGTCAGTAGAAGGTCCTCAGAAGTATAGTACTGAGTGTGCCTCTGTGAACAATGCATGTACATTGATTTTTGTTTTTTTGCTGTTTGTGCAGGAGTATTTTGTCTAACATCAATCAATGGTGGTCTTATTTCAAGGCCGTCTTTTGTAGTGCACAGTCATCTAGTTTTTAGCTAAAAAATTGAATTTTAAGATTTGGTAGTGCTGTTGAGCCGCATGAAAATCAGAATAGGCGTTGGCTGAGACCATTTTAGGCCAGAGTTGCAGTTGCTGGTCATGTGACGCCCAGTGACCAAAAAGGATTTATTCTCATACATAATTATTGCTTTTCTTAATTAGGTTCAATCAAAATTTAGAAGTCTCAAAGAGTTGTGTAAGGAAATTTACTTTCTTACCATTCATGTGTGCGGGGAGCCAACATGATGTCAGTTAGCTCAGCCAAAGAAGTAAGTAAAGTAAGTCAAACTTAATTCATATTGCACATTTTTAACACAAGTTACTAAGTGCCCAAGTTAACCAAAAGGAACACAGTCATGGTAAGTGTCATTCCCATGTGGTCAAGCGGTTAGGATTCCTGGTTTTCACCCAGGTGGTCTGTGTTCGGTTTCCAGTATGAGAACTAAAGTATTGATGGGGTCAAAGTAGCTTAGTCCATGGGGACTTGGCTTGGGAACTGTAGGAAGGACAAGTAGCTGCTGGAGAGATGCCAGTTCACCTCCTGGGCACTACCAAGGTGCCGCTGAGCAGGGCAGCAAACCCCTAACTGCTCTGAGCGCCTACTATGCAGCAACCCATCCCTCGTTAGCCAGTTGGATCAGGCTGGTAGCATGGAGTCTGGGGGGCCTTAGTGAGTAAGTGCCAGGTTCCGTGTACTGTATAACTGCAAAATGATATGAGTTCACAATTATTTCCTAATTTTAAAATGTATTGAACAACATTCCAAACACATTGTTAGAAAGTGTTTCAAAAAACAGAGATACACGGATGTAAACATGCAATTGCCCTAACGAAGCTGTAAAATATGACAGCAAACATGTTTCCAACCTAGCGTAATCAAACCAATAAGCACTCAGACACTCAAGCTTGTCTCAGACATTCAACCTTGAAAACAAACAAACAAAGCAGCCCTGGAAAAAAAATGCTTGGCCATAAACGTTTAAGTGAGAGAGACATCTCACCCAGACAACTTTTAACGTGGAATGATTGTTGGTGCCAGACGGCGCGGTTGCTCCATCTCAGGAAACAGACGCTCTAATTGGATTTCCATGCACTAAAGTGTCTAGTTTTCTAAAAGAGAAATACGTTGTATCTTGCTCAGGACCTTTTTATTTGTGTGTATTATACAGGCAGTATACATTTGAATTTCAAGGCATTCAGCTGATGCTCTTTCCTGGAGTGACTACAATGAAAGGAATGACACCTAGTTCTCATTTGTGGAGTCTCTGTGCGTTTTTGTGTGTAAATCTAGCTTGTGTAATGCTGTCTGTATCTCCAAATAGTCCTCCTCCCTTCTCAACACTTCCACAGAAGCACTTTAATCAACCATCATCTACTGACAACGACACACACTAGCAGAAATACACATACTAGCAAGCGTACAGGCACAAACACACTACAAGTTTATTTTTCCTACTTCTTTTATTCTGGCTTTGCCTTCATTCAATAACAAACTCAATCTTTCTAAGTCCGTGTCTCTTTCTCTCACTCTTTTTTTCACACACACACACACACACACACACACACACACCGTGATTCCCACAGAGTGCAGACGCAGGCATAAATAGTTATTATTAGACATTGCACTTAAGAAAGCCACATGATTCATGTTTTTTATTTGATAACCATAAAACAATAAAGTATGATTGCTGCACCCGCTCCCGCTGCAGCTTCCTGCAGGACATGACGGAGGCCTATAAATGACAGCGTTGATTTCTGCTCACGCATTACTCTTTGCCATGTAAAATTATCCATATTCATCTGTAGAGACACAGTGAAAAGGGCTTTTAATAAAACACTGACAGATGTATTACACTAATGAGCCACGGCAAACATACAAGTCACACGTGAAACAATAATGCATTGCACACGTGCAAATCTGAACATCTATTTTGTATTTTTAATGGGATGTCATGGAGCTGGAATGCAGTAAGATTGTAGGATTTAAAACAAAAAATGGAAAGCTGAAGGAAGTGTGAGCTTGAGAATATCCTGGACTAAGGATGAAAATATTGCTGTTTAAAGGAAGTAAAAAACCCTCACTGGCCTTAGATTCACCAAATGTTTCAAACTGCTTGTTTGATTACTGTCATTACTATTAGATTAGGTTTTGTCCCAATATATATTCAACATAAAACCAATAAAAGTATCACACCGTTTGACATTGGGGAAGGCTGCATCCAACAATTTTTCTAAAACTGATTGAATCGGACAAGCATGGCCACTCGACGCAGGAGTTTACCAGGTGTGGGGAGGTGACGCGGTATGATTCAAGTTTCTCTTTTAAAATAAGCTCTCTCCGTCCTTCACACAACTACTGATTTCTCTTTTCGTGAGTGCATCCGAGTGCAACACCCTGGATGCCTTTTAGGAGAGACCGTCTGAAAGTGTGCACTGTTATCCCCATTTGTATGATTCATGGCTTCTCCCCCAACTCTTATGACCTCAAGCTTTTGCCCGGCCTTCGAGTGCGGCCATTTGGAAGAGCTATAAACACGTCTACCTTTAGACATGGTTAAAATGACTTATCGCACAAAGTTTGTTTCAGGCATAACCTGACCTTATTTCCAATACGTTCAGGGGCAATTTATGTCCACACAGAGAAGCACTTAATTCCAGGTATTAAACATTTTCCGAAATCACAGATATTGGATCATGAAAAACTGCATGTTCATTTTCCATAACTGTCTGACTGAATTCAATGCAAAAAAAAAATACTGCTTTTGGTCGGCACATGTGCAGTTACAGTAGGCTAATCTCATGTGTGTTCATCAACCCAACGCATCTACAACTTTCTACAGAGAGTTCATGGATTGTTATTTTTTTTCAAACATTTCCTCAGATTGGACTATTTTCTTAAATTTACTACCGTTGGAATCGAAGGATACTCAAACAAAGCTACATTATCGCTACATTGACAAAGAAGCAATGTTTTATACCTGGGAAACGAAATGGGCGGCATACCCTGCTTATTGTGAGGAGGTTACACCCGTACGAGGGGTCCAAATGCTCTTTACTGACACACAGAAGAGTCCCGAACACATCAAAATAAGAGGAAAAGAGAAAATACAGGCAAAGGGCACAGTCCCTGTAGATACAGACACTGCGACACATAAGTGATGATTTAAATGGATTGTTTTGTATCACTCTATACATAAGTGAATTCTGGGATATTATACCTTTAAGCCTGCAACACAAGAATATTGGGCAAAAGTGAAGCTGTTGTGTAAATACATAACTGTCTTCTCCAGGTTTTGACTTTCCTCTCCCAGCACACATTATTTACAGGCAGCTGGTGGCTGTCTGCCACACCTCAAGGTGTCTGTGTCACTGCCAAGCATGCCCGCACACACACACACACACACACACACACACACACACACACACACACACACACACACACACACACACACACACACACACACACACACACAGAAGCATCACTACCTCTGACACACACAACCTACATGCTGTCTGTCCCAGTCCCCTTGTCACACAACCCCTGGCCCCACCTCACTCTGTCCCCTTAGAATGCCACTTCACCACCACCTCCCTGAATCCCCACTCCGTCCGTGTGTGTGTGTGTGTGTGTGTGTGTGTGTGTGTGTGTGTGTGTGTGTGTGTGTGTGTGTGTGTGTGTGTGTGTGTGTGTGTGCGCGTGTGTGCAGATCTACATGTCCCTGTGTGGCTTGATGTGTGTGTAGTGGAGTGTGAGAGTGCACACGTCTCGCTCTCCCGGCTGAAATATGGCCGTGTCTGCCCGGTCTGTATATCTTGGCTCGTCCCTTCAACAGAAAACCTTGGATTGCTGCTGATGGCAGACGCACGACCACAAATAGCTCAGAGACGCGGCACTCTTAACAGGTCACAGGAAAAACGAAGGAGGCATGCACTCAGTGACATTTCCGTTCTGCATTCATGCACTGTTGACTTTACTAATAGAAGGAGGCTGCTGTACCAAACCATAAAATTATATGAGGGATATAAGAACAAAAAAGCTAGATATATAATAATCAGTGGATTGCTAATATTGACCTTTTGATCTTTGGATGGCTCTTGTCTTTGTGGGATGTAGTCCGAGCCACAATGTGGAAGTCATCATCTGACAGTCATCTTCCTTTTATGTCATGATGATGACATACTGTCGCCTATATTATAATAGAGTTATTCAATTTTGTCAAAATTCAGTTTAAAACCAATTCATATATAGAATGTTGGGCTAATCCAGTTAATTAAACGTTGTAGTCGATACCTGATCTACTTGATAAGGTCAGTATCCCTAATAGTTTCCTTGATGGTAAAGAAAAATCTCTGAGAGTTGACAGGTCTGAACCCTATTAGAGATAACATTTCTCATAAGTTTGTGGATTGATTGATTAATTGAGTGATTGATTTGATGATTATTGTCACAATGCCATCTACATTTGTAACCCCGTCAACACTTCCTGTTTAGCTTTCTTGATAAATTTACAGCAACAACTAAGCACATTTAGTCTATTTCAGCAAAAACTAAGTGCATTGCCTGGTTTGCTTAGCAAGAGTAAAAAAAAAAGATTCTTGTTAAATACACCAAAACAATGCAGAAATTAGAACAGCAAGGAGTCCGCAGCACTGATGGTTACATTACTGTTTATCGCAATTACATTTCAATAAAACTCCTTTGTTCAATGAATAATATACACTCCCCAAAGACCTATTGACTTAAAATGTGCCTGTATTTGCTTCCTTCACAAAGACTGCAGCTGTGGTGAGTTGAAAGTCTGAGTATAAGGATGGAAAGAGATAAAGTGGATTCACGTGTTTGTTTTTTATCAGGCTTTTTTTGGTGATAAGGGATACTCAAAAGGCAGATTTTGGGTGGATCTTACATCTTAATTATACTCTAAATCACTTGTAGCTGTAAATGTTCTTGTTTGTTTGATATACTGGTGAACTGTCCGTCTCGGGATAGGCTCCGTTGTCCTTAAACATAAAAAGTAAAAAATGGATGGAAAGTTGGATGACATTAGGTTATTTTCCTCAAATTATATTACTTAGATTATGTGTATGTTCTTTCACACAGACAGAGTAAAACCCCTAAAGGAGGGTTTTTAATGCGTGTGATTATGGTGTGAAAAGCTGCATGTGCTGCTTTGACATGTGTTATTACCAGGTCTTTATGCCTTCAAGTGTGTTTTGTCAAAAGGCAGTGACATGTTCAAAGTGGCTCATCCCTTTTTTTAAAGTGTAGGTGTGTTTCACTGCAGTGGAGGATTGACTTTCTCTTCACTCCACGTATGCACTGTTCTCTCATTAGTGCCACCACAGGCTGCTGGAGCTTTGTTCGAGAGCACTTGACAGGTCACTGAGTGTTAACATCTAATGAGAGCATTGCACAGTAATCTTCAATGTGTCACACAGGCTCTCCAGTAGCATGGTGATGACTGGAGGATGATTGTGGAGGATTATGTAGAAAATGGACCCACTCAGGTAAAGTCCCCTCCAATCTCTCGCTCTCTGCTCCGAGTGGCCCACAGCCTTGTTGCCTGATGAAATCAATTATCAGTTTCCTCAATCAGATCACGGTCTCAACAGCGATGGCGTAAAAAACGGAAAGACCTCGTGCCTATAAAAGACTCCAAAAAAACAAAAATCAAGGAACAATGAATTATTCCATTTGGAGGAGGAGAGTGACAGACCGCTATGTGGGATGTGTTTAATGAAATGCAGGCGCTCACAATGCTCACACACACACACACACACACACACACACACACACACACACACACACACACACACACACACACACACACACACACACACACTGGAGCTGTCAAGATATCGAACCGGAGAGGCCTCGGATACCTCCCATGGCTGCTTTAGAAACAGGATGCACCAATCAGCCTTGGGCGATTCATGATGCGTGTTTGTGCATTTGTTTGCTTGTCGTACATGCATGTTCATGCAGCCTGTATTTTCCATGCTATATATGGGAGGAATACATATTGCGGATATGAAGCAATCAGTCAGTTTGCTTTCCTTTGTGTGCACTACAAGGATCGGGTCTTTTTTAAGGTTATTCCCCTGTTGTTACAACTCAGCAGTGCTAGAGGGAGCCCTCCTCCATTACACCCACTGACAGCAGTCAAGGACCCAACCCCCCCCTTAACCACTGACCCTGAGCCCCCCTCCGCTCAGCCTCGAGGCAGCCAGCAGGACCACTGGGCCAAGGCCAATCCAGCCCTTCGGCCACAGAGATGTGCTTGGATGCCCCAGGGGACCCACAAGGGAGCTGCCGGGGTCCTGAGCTGTGGTCAGCCACAGGGTGGGACAAAGAGAAGGGATGCTGAATGCAATCTGACCCTGTCACTCAGGCAGTGGAAGCTAGAATGGGAGAGGGTGGAAGTAAAGGAAGAGAAATATAGAGAAATAGGAAGACAGGGGGAGTCAGACAAAGATACAACAGAGGTCCTAGCAGGGCTGAGTGGATCCATCAATACGGTAAAAAGGAAAGAAAAGGAAAGAGATTTAGGCCAGGAATTATTTTTGGGCGGTACAAAAAAATCTTGTCACTTTGCAGATTGGGTGTTTAGTGTAAAAACCCAAGGTCTAAAGCGCGGCTGCAGTCTGGGCGCTGAAAAGCCATTCTCTGAATTCTGTTCTTTAAATGGGAAGAAATATTGATCTGGCTCAGCTGGCCCTGTAGTGCTCTGTGTGCGTGTGTGCGTGAGTGTGTCTATGTGATTCTTTGTCTTTTAGGACCCAGTGGGGGTGGCGATGGGGTGTTACCATGGATACGGCCTCAACCCCACGCCCCCCCCCACACACACACACACACTCAACCCCACTATCCCAACACACGCACACATTTACACACATTCATACATGCACTGCACCGACCAAGGCTTTAGGTGTAAAGTACGCAGAGACACACACACGTACACACACACACACACACACACACACACACACACACACACACTTTTTAAGGCCTCTGGTCAAAAGATGTAGAAATTTCTGAAGGCGTTTTTAGACATGTCACACTACTGGACTTACAGATAAGGATAAAACCGGCACCCTAAGGCTACACAAAGCTCACACACACACAGTATTTCTCATACACACACACACATGCAATAAGGACCAAGGAAACAGACAATCATGGTGAAAAAAAAACTGCAGAACACTAATGTGCGACACAGACTCATCGCTCATCATTTCCTTTCAATTTAGCCTCTTTGTCTCTTCCACCCTCAACACACTCCTCCTTCTCACACACACTAACACACACACAACAAACACACACACACACACACACAGCATTTGTGCTGTGTCCATGATATCCTGTACATTTCTTGTATTTTACCCATTTATGTGCGCATACACACATAAACACACAAGGCCATGTATTTTTACAAATGCAAACTAGCACAGTGACACACACACACACACACACACACACACACACACACACACACACACACACACACACACACAGGCACACACACACACCTGTCTTGTAGGAATGAGACATGAGGGGAGGAGATCAGAGTGGTTTACTGCCAGGTAACTGATATAAATACCCCTCATTACAATGGTGACAGGGGTTGCTTCTCTCCTTTGGCAAAATAGCATCATTAGGGACACACACACACACACACACACACACACACACACACACACACACACACACACACACACACACACACACACACACACACACAGATGCAGATAAACAAAGGTAAACAGACAGGCAAAAAGGCAGCTGACTTAGATGCAGGTATACAAATCCAGGCACATGATGTTGAGAAAAATACCAACGCAGTGCACATGTAAAGGTACCCATATCTACAAGTAAACAGTACAAACGTACAAACAGATGAATATGGAGCGGATTGCTCTTTTTCCTAAATGATGATGATGACGTTGGTAATGATAGATCGCGGAGGGTTTCACAGGGTCGTTATAAGGCAGGAAGTCGCAGTGCTAGCCGACACAGGGAGATCAATAAGCCCAGGGTCAGTTACAATATTTAGGGTTGCATGACTCCCGGACCAAAATAAATCAGGATGTGAAATATTGTTGGGGTGGATGGATGCCGGGATGGGCCTGCGAATGAAATGAGTATGAGGGAGCAGAGAGAAGAAATGAGAGGAGAGAGAGAGAGAGAGAGAGAGAGAGAGAGAGAGAGAGAGAGAGAGAGAGAGAGAGAGAGAGAGTGTGCAAAAGTGAAAGATGGAAAATCCGCTGATATAAAAAACAGATAATGTACAATGCAGGACAGCAAGTTTGGCTTAAAGAATGCAAAAAGGCACTGAGAGCACATTTTAAACATATTGTGACACAGTACGAAAGGTCATATTCATTATCAAACGTACATGATATGGTTTCAGCCAAACATGATTCTAAATTCTGTCTGCAGCAATCATAAAGCCACACAACCACGGCACATGTATTATTAATAACAGGAAAGGCTGAATGCTTTGGACATAATAACAAGGTAAATCTGTTACCTTGCCTGTTTTCTAACACTTAACTTTAAATAAAGTGTTGGAAAATTGTGTTAAGTGTTACACAACACCACAAGAGTTTCAGATTAATCAGACTCAATCATTCAACATCATCATCATTGCAAAAAAAAGCATAATGTAATTGCTGAGGCCTGTTTGTAAAGTAAACTAATTCCTTTTTAATAGATACAGAGTAGAAACATTTTGCTCAAAGAAAACACTTTGCTGGTGAGCTGGACTGGAATCTGATTTCATATTGTAAACTCATTGTGCTCCCCTCCACTGGTCCTCCACCTTCACTTATAGATTAGATCATATCTCACTTATTAATATCTCAGATGAGGAGATTTGCTGTTTTTGCTGAGTAATGCCGCTGCTGTCCAAATGGACAGCGCAAAACAGCAGAGGCAAGACGGATGAACAACGAAAGAGAGCAATTGTATTTCCTCTTTATAATAAAGCTTTTAAAACTTTTAGCTGATTCAAACATCTCCCCTCTTCTGTCTCGGTGCAGCCGGAGGAGCGGGTGAGGAGAGAGTGATAGATGGACCCACAAGATACGCCTTATAAGGCAAACTCCGGATCAGAGAAAGCAGCCGTTTAGGTCGTAACTGTTAAGGCTGTTTACAGACGCTGTGCTTCCCATTTGTGGTTGACTGATTGTCGATTCACTGCCCCAGCAGAATTATATCCATTTCTCTTTAGTATGCAGCACTGAGGCTCCAAACAAAAAAATGTATTAGCTTACAATAGACTCCTCCGATTCCTGTGTGTGGTGTGTGTTTGACGTGCATTCGTATGCAGGCGTGTGTTTCTGTTTGTGTGTGTGTGTGTTTGCGTAATTGATTGGGGATTTCTGGGTCTATTCAAGAAGAGCTGACCTCTGACCTTCTTAACAAGTAGCAGCTCCGCCCCCCTCTGGCCTCCAGTCTCTCAATCTCACACTGTGTTAAAAGAAATTAGTCACACACTTAACCACGCACATCCTGGTCATTGTTAAGTGACTCCTAAAGTGTGTCAAAGAGGTTTCATGGTTGCCGTAAACAGCTCTCGCCTCCCTCCCAGGCAGCAGGCACGCTGAGGTTGAAAAACACAAACCCCTCTAGACATCAGAGCCGAGGCACTCAACCTTGGCCTGTGACCCTTAAAAACTAACAGAATAGCTACTGCAAACAGTGAATTGTGAAAACAAATGTGATGGCTCAAATTTTCATTTTTCAGACTGTTTCACAAGAAGGAAAAGCTACAAAATTATTAAAAATTAAATTATACAGAACTTTACTTTATTTGAATCACGTCACAACCACCTTGCAGGTACCAAAGCCAAAAATGAGAGTAAAATGGCGGATGTCTTACTCACCTTTCATATTCAACTTTTTTTATTCTGTCTGCCCTTAGTATTAATACTGCTTAACAACAATAAAGCAATGAAAGAGACACTGTTTTGAGGTTTAGTATATCCCTCTTGAGGAGTAAATAACACATGTGTTGAATCAGTTGTACAATGTTGTCTATGGAGAGGAGAAGTTTTGAAAAAGTAACCCTGATGATCTCATTAGATTTACCCAAAAACCTTAGTTATGATGGGTGTGTATACGGCGTGGAGGGTCTAATTAAAAATGGTTGCATTATGGGGAATGTAGGATCCTGTTTTTTAGGGGGGGGGTTTGTGCATGACCCATAAAAGGGACTAAAAGTTAGGATATGTTGGTGTCTGCAGCTTCGATTTTGACTGTTCTTTTTTCAATCTGTTGAGCTGAGTCCAGATAGTGGCAGCAAAGCACCAAAGACTGATCCAGGAGATGTGGGTCCACCTTCTTGAAAGCCTTTTGAAAACTTTTTATTGTCCACAACTTCCAAGGGCAACTATTGTGACAGGTTGACACTATGTGAGTTCCAATGTTGGAGGATGCACTCAAATAATGAAAAAGGTTCCAACCACCAGAAACATCTGATTGTGATATTTTTTTATTAAAGCATCTTTTCAGAAATTTACAGATCTGGTTTAGCAAAACATCCTGGATTGTCAATTAAAACATCACTGAAATTCAGCTCAGCTCAACTCAATATCCTGTATATTGGTTGTTGGGAAAACCGTGTGAAAGTTTATGTCAGTGGATCACAACTTTTTTGGCTCATGACCCTTTAAAGTGAGGTGATGTCTACTGGTGAATGTCAGGTGAATGATGGGTTTTGACCAAATCAACAGAAAATTTAGTAATTTTTTCATGCTTGAAGAGGTGAAATTACCAGTAATTCACATAACAAATAGTAATGAAAACAGGAATATTTGTAAAAAATAAATGTAATCTTGAATTTTTAAGCATGTTTGTACCTTATTACAGACAACAGAGAGATAGAGGTAATGACAGGAGAAACTAAATGGACTCAAACTTGGGACATGGTTGGCATTTTAACCCCCAAGCACAAGGCTTCGCCAAAATATATCATTTTTTTCGCAGCAAATGTTCTTCTGCTTTCATATTTATGAAAAAACAATAATAAATTAAAAATTCAGCAACACAATTTCTGCCCATGCGTGTATGTTTGTGTGTGTGTGTGTGTGCGCAAATGTGTGATTGTGTGAATTTCTGATCAACACAGATGATCACACATACACCCACAGATGATCCCGGTGATTGAAAGTGTCTGCCGATTATTGATTTCCCACAGAGAAGTTGCTAAAAGTCTCACAGCTAATCCTGGCGGGCTGAGCGTGCTGTAGATAATGACGTGTAATGAGCTAATGACTTGCTGAAATATTTAGTAGCGCCTCAATAAGGTTGCACTATTAGAGGTGGGAGAGGTCGTTAGAGGACCGTCTGAGGGACAGCCATTCGATTAGTAACACCCAGGGCCCACGTCTCTGTCTCAGAGCTGCACACACACACACACATTCAGGTACATGTATGGATAAAAGCATGCACCTACTCAGATACGCATGTAGATACACAATAACTCATGGTCAAACACACACACACATAAAAAAAGAGAACGGACGAGAAAGCACGGCTGTTAGTATTAGGAGTTGGACCATTGATCGGTCAGCTTTTAAGAGAGTGACCTTTTGCAGAGGGCTCTACTGGCCTTGATAAATCTGATCTGGGGGCCATCTGTGTCTGGGTGGGAGCAGCCTCTCTAGGATGGGACCCCAGAGAGGAGAGGAGAGGGGAGAAAAGAAGAGAAAGAGAAGGAGAGAAGGGAGAAACAGGGGAGGGGAGGGGATGGAAAACCAATGCTAGAGAGCACAGGAGCAGAACGAAAAACACAGGAAAAAAAAAAGACAGGAAAGGATCGGAAGAGACAGAGAAGGAGAGGAAAGGTCAAGGGGAGAAAATAAATTGAGGAGACGAGGGGAGCGGAAAGGCTAAGATAATATAGTAGATGGGAGGACAGAGGGGGCAAGAAAAATGAAAAACGAAAGAAAAGGAAACAGCGGAGAGGACTAGTTATTTGTTACAGACGGTTAACGAGTTGCTGGACAGTGGCCGTTAGTTACACATGAGCAATAAGTCTCTGAAAGTCGGCACAGCCGCCTTGTCGTTGATAACGACTCTGTAGAAAGCCATCTTATAGTCTATCAATGCAAACAGCTTAATTGCACAATGACTATTGACAACAGCTATAAACATCTCAAGAGTTTACCAGAGCGAGCTAATAGAGATCAGAGTGGCTAAGTTGTGACATTGAATTGCTTAAATTGCAGTCTATCGGTTTCTAAATACGAGGAGTAAAATGCAGTGAGTGCAAATGAAGTCGCTGTTGGTCTGTACAGCTAACATTCTTCTCACAGATAGATGTTGTTTTCCTTTTAATATGATGTGTTGAATGATTTAAAGCAATTTAGATGAATGAATAATTTCCAATTTTTTCATGATTTTCCTGTCACGAACACTAAACCATACAGGATCATGGATCTGAAAATACAGAAAAGTGAATTGTTAATGAATTTGTGACATTCAGGGAATGTGAATATGTTTTATTCTTCTCCTTCATGAAGTATTATTGAGATGCCACAGAGGTCATGTCCTCTGTAATATTTCTGGGATTTCGGGGGAGGGATTTAATGACATGAAGGGGTGTTTACATTTCTACAATTACACACATATTATGAATGTTGGGTTCTTAAAAACTAATTCTGACAATATTCTATTCTATTCTATTCTATTCTATTCTAGTTCTTGTGAAAAAAAAAAAGTATGCTGTAACAAAGGGGCGGCTGTGGCGTAGTGGAGAGCAAGGTAGTTCTCCATTCAGAGGATCGGTGGTTCGATACCCGGCCTCGGCAGTCGATGTGTCCTTGGGCAAGACACTTAACCCCAAGTTGCTCCCGAAGGCTTGCCATCGGTGTGGACTGGATGTTGCATGCATGTTAGTTAGAGTCTGATGGTGGCACCTTGCATGGTAGCCTGTCATCAGTGTGTGAATGGGTGAATGATATGTAATGATATGTAATATACTACTGATTGGATAAAAGCGTCTGCTAAATGACTGTAATGTAATGTAATGTAAAAAGGAGATTTGATATTCTCCACCAGACTTACATACCTGGCAAAAATTTACAGAAAATACAACAACGTGAACCATTAGCTGAATACATTTTTGTGAAAATTCACAAAATTGAGTTTGGTTGGTTGATAGATGCCGTTGAGCAAGACATTTGAAGGAATAGTTCGACATTTGGGGTAGTACATTTATTTGCCTTCTTAGTTAGATGAAAAGATTGATACCGCTCTCGTGTGTTTGTTAAATATGAAGCTAGAACCATGAGATAGTCATCTTAGCTTAGCATAACTGGAAACAGCCAGCCTGTCTCTGTCCAAAGGTAACACAGTCCGCCTACCATCACCGTAAAAATGATAACGTTTTACAAGTGTGGGACTATTTCTTGGCATGGTGCAGGGACTCCCCAATAACACAGATTAAACAAGAAGGATGTAGTGTTGAGCCGGAGCCAGAGCTGATTGTAATGCCATGGAAGTAGAGACATATTCAACGTACTCTAAAGTAATAAATTCGTCTTTTATTATATTTGGTATGTTACAGACATGTGGGAGGGACTTTCAAGAAAAACAATATTTGATCTCACTATCTCTGCTGTTTAACTAGAAGGAAAAAAAGCCCAGTCTTCGAGTAGCCCTGCATCTATCTTCTTTTTTACATTGTCAATTGTACATAAAAGCCATGTGTACTGTAGATAAGGCACACACACACACACACACACACACACACACACACACACACACACACACACACACACACACACACACAAACACAACCACCCATCAAACTATAACCTCACCTGCTGCAGTAAAAAAACGTGTTAACTAATGGCCAAACCAGCATGTTCCCTTACAAACCATCCACTCCTACTGTACCTGCCGATCTTAACCTTAACACACACACACACTCAAACAACAACACACACACACATGCTCACACACACCATTACTCTTTCTTTCTCTCTATCTACTACGTTTAATTCCCTTTGGAAAAGACAGGTGCAAACGTTGATTGAGCCTGAGCCAGATTTAGCCCCAGCTCTCAGTGTGCGTCCAGCTGTACTCTCCAACCCACTGAGATCGATGTCCAGCCAGCCAGGCAGCCAGCAGGCAGGCAGCCAGGCAGCCAGCCAGTCAACCAGGCTGCACCCAGCGGGCAGAGGGGGCCTACGGCTTTTCCCCGGCCCAAGATACAGCCGCGCTTCACTGGGCTCATTGGGCAGACCTCAGCGGGGCATCACACAGTGCCAAGCCCCATCACTGCACCGCTGATGCAGGATGTGCTGAAGGCAGGACGGGGAGGGGACCCCAAACGCCTTCTGGACCTCCACCCTTATTTTCCCCTAACCGCTAAAAACCACCTTTCTTCCACGCACACCTCCCCTCTTCCTGCATCCTTCTCGACGCCTCCACCTCTATTGAACCTTCCCTCCCTCCCTTCCTCCTCTTCTCCCTTCCTCTCCTCGCTCCATCCATCTTGGAGCTACTTTGATTCAGGTCTCTCTCTTTTCCATCCTCCATCCTCCCAGCCCTAGCCGTTTCTCCAGCCAACCACAGTTTCCTATTGATTTATTGATTGCTGTCTGCCTGTGGGAGAGCGGCCGCAGTCTCCCTCTTTCCCTCTGCTCTCCCCTGCATGGATTTGTCTTCCCTTTCCCCTTCTTTCTTCTCCCTCTCTCTCTCTCTCTCTCTCTCTCTAAACCCTCTCCATCTCCCCATCGTTGCAGTAGCTCTGAAACATGAATTAGAGAAAGCAGGGGAGTCCAATTTACCAGGAGAAATCAGATTCACCTTCTCCTACGCCTGTTTCTTCTTTCTCTTCCTCGCTCTCTTTCACTTATACCTGTATTTCACCTACATGCCCAGGGTCTCATCTGTGTTTTGCTTTTATCAACCCATCATATCTCTTCCGTTTTCACTGGGATGCAGCTACAGATGAGCGTTAACGCCGAGATCCCACCAGAAGTTTTTTCAAAAATGCTTTGTGTTTCTTTTTATGTTGTTTATGGACACTCCAGCTTGGCTAATTATCCACTGTATGGGTGGTGCAGGTATTTGGCTTCATTGAAAACTTCCAATTATCCCTTAAATGAAAGACAGTTGCGTCCTAAGTGATATTGACTTTGCCAGATGGACATTTTATAGTCATCTTATTCCCAAAATCAGATTTGTTTATTCCATATCTGTGCAACCCATGTTTTTTTTAATGAAAGACATACCAGTGTTGTATTATAGCATATTTGCTTTATTTCCAGAACTGCAGTTTCACCAGTATGTTGTGTTGCATCCAAGAAAGGCTGCAACTTCAATTATCAATCTCACAACACCAGAGCATCCCAGCTTTATATGAGTTTGGTTCTAAGGCTGAAGACTTAATACCACACTGTCCCCTGAACTGCAGGTTAGTGCAGGTCACAGAGGAGAGCATCTGATTATCTGACCTCTCAGGTCAAATCGCAGCTCTCTGGGTTTGGAACAATAGGATCAGCTGTAATGGATGGACGGACAGAATGACAGAGAGAAAGGAAAGAGAGAACGGGACCCTCAATCTGTCAAATTCACCATGTAATGCTCGCTGAAGTGTAGGATATTTGGACGTTGTTTAGCAGATCCAAGGAATGACATATCAGGCACTCTAAGGGTCTAAGGGTCTAAGGGTCTAAGGGTACTCCACCCAAATCACAACAACCTTGAGTAATTCCCACAATTTTGCTTTTGTTGCCCTAGGTTTTCAGGGACTTCTGCATTCACCTCAATACAATCGAATTGAATTTGTGGTTCTCTTAGCAAAAAATATCACATTTAAAAACATCAACAGCAATAAGCCAACTACAATGTCGCTGTTACTCTGGATTATCTTCAAACCTCATGGTCAACAGTTTTCATTGGAGCTCTTTTCTATTGAATTATAAGACTCATTGACTTTTATTGAAAGCATGTTTTAGAAAGATAAAACCAAAAGTATCTGGCAAGATAAAGACAAAATCGAAAATCCATTTTTGTATTGACAAAACTGATTCATTATTTTATTTTTTTATAATATAGATAATGATTTTACATTGATGCATGGAAGTACTCTTACTTTTGGGGCTTTTAGTAAATTTTTCTGATAATAATTGAATACTTGTTCTAAAGTTAAAAATGAAATGTAGGAAATTCACTTGGTATTTAGAATGAATATGCTGAGGAATTGCTACGGTTACTAAAGTAAAAGATTTGATTCCATTTCCTGCTCTAACAGCCAGATTTGTCTCCGCTCTCTCCTGCTGCCAAAGACGAACATCTGAAAATGATGTTTCTTGTCCAGGACAGGAATTCTATATGAGGACAAATCCCAAATGGGGCCGTGAGGTTTGAGGAGGAGGGGTGGTAGTTGATGGTTGACAACAGCTCTTCCAGAAAAGACTACAGCGCTGGCATTGCCTGAGTGCTCGGCGCTCTTTGTATTGATAAAATCCATACTCCTGAGATGCGTCTGTGTGCGACAGGGAGCGTGAGATTAGTTTTCCTGACTGGAACCGAGTTAATTCCACAGAGGAGAAGACACTCCACACCTGAGGCCCTGGAAGACGCGGGGCACCGACAGGCGGACTGCAGGGTTCGGGCAACCTGCACACACTCACAGAAAACACACACACACCAAATATCAGATAGAAAGGTACTACTGCACACATTAATGTGCACATTTGAGCACACACACAAATGCACGGTCCCCCATTCTGACGCCACCCCCCCAGTAGGAGCAGAGGGGTTAGGTGTCTGCAGGCCAGAGAGTGGCAACACAAGGACAGACGTCTCCCTGACTGTCTGGTTGCCGACAGGTCTGATCGATCAATATGCTGACTCGCTCTCTCTTTTCCCCCCCTCTTCCCTCCCCTCTTTTTTCTTTTTCGTCTCGATCTTCATCTCTCTTTTACTCTCTTTCCTCATCATCTATTATCATCCTTCCTCCTTCTCCCATCTCTCACTGTTCTTCTTCACATTTATCAGCCTTTCTCTGTCTCTGTCTCAAGCCTCTCCGCTGACCATTGACCCCTTCACTCTCCAGAGTAACCCCTCAAATCACCCCACAATACCAACGACACAACCCAGAATGCCCCGCTCCCCCTCCTCCTCCTCTCCCTCTCATTAACCGTTCATCACTCACTTTCTCCACTGCTCATCACTCTTTCTCCTTCGTGTACACGCAAATGCATCCTCAAGGCCTCCTTCCACCTGAGCCAAAGCACCTTGCACAATGCAAATTGATATTATTGACTGTAAGCTCCATCAGCACAGCTTTGGAAATAAACAAACTGTAATAAAACCTATAATGCTCACCATTCACACGGCCAAAGACATAAAGCGCACCGAAAAGTTCAATATACAGCGCAGCTCCTCTCAGGTGCTTAGCAGGGATAACAGCCCACATAATGATGTGTCTTTTATATTCTGCAGCACGCTGCAGACCTTCATATCTACATGTCTGCAATGTAAGTGTCTGTAATGTGTCTTTCTAGTAGAGATCAAGAACATCTTCCTCAATAGAGCTTTGAAGGATGAAAGGAAGAAGGGGATTTTAGCAAATACAAAAGGGAACATGAGAGTTTACAAAGTGCAGAGGATCAAATAAGACAGCTTTAACACTTTCACTTGTTCATGTAAAAAAAAAAGCGTGTACTGATTACTGGATGAATTTAAAGGTAAAGGACAGTTCACCCCTAAAATCCAAGAAAATGCATATGTTTCCTCTTACCTGCAGTGAGCAATTCCATGTAGGAACTGTTGATGACAGAAAATAGTTCCTACATGAAACTACTCACAAGAAAGTCTGTGGGTAATCTTGAACAACTTGGTCCTGATTTCTGACAGAGACATGGCTGTTGAGCTTTTTAAATGTGTATTATAGGCGCTTTGATCACCTCAAGCCAAGTGCCATCAATTAGCATTATATTCAAGAGAGGACAGACATCTCTAAGGCCGATATTTCCAAAACTAGGCAACTCACACTAAAATAATTTAGATTTATAAATAGCACTACGGATGAAAGGAAAAATGTGTATTTTGTTTTTGGAGTGTCCCTTGAACAAAAATATGGTGTATTTGTTTATGTTTGATTGTTTATCTTCTTTGTAACTAGATTTTAATTAATATAAGTAATACTGTAATTACTGTTTTCAATGTTCAAAAATATAGTCATGAAAAAATATATTCATTGTCATTCATTTGATTCAACTCTTTGTATTTTTCCCATTGCACAAAGATATATAAATACAAATGATCTTGGATCAACCACTGAAAGAAAGTCACCGTTAAGTCAGTGTTGATCTAAACGAGAACACAGAATGTGTGTGTGTGTGTGTGTGTGTGTGTGTGTGTGTGTGTGTGTGTGTGTGTGTGTGTGTGTGTGTGTGTGTGTGTGTGTGTGTGTGTGTGTGTGTGTGTGTGTGTGTGTGTGTGTGTGTGTGTGTGTGTGTGAGAGAGAGAGAGAGTGGCTGGGTTTTTTGGGGCTATTATGTGTAGTTTGGTGTCTGTGATGTTTTTTTGGGCATGACCTCACCCACCGAGGAGTGCTCACGCGTCTCTAATCTCTTTTAGATGGGATGCCTCACCTTCCCATCATGCGTTTTTTCCTTGTGGCCCCTGGGTAATAAATCTAATGGTCTAAACTTCTACTACATCTCATTGCTATTTCTCCAAAAACTATGCGCTTTATGTTCTCTCGAACTTCGTTACGCTGGCCCAGAAAGGAATGATTTCACAGGAAAATGTATATATCGGCTTTGATTTTTGTCTACTTTCTCGCAATATGGGCCCGCTTTAGTGGAATAAAAATTGATTTTTTTTAAGCTTTTTTGTGCATTAGCTTTTAAAATTCAAAATTGTATTTGCAGAACCTGTTTGTGATCAATGAGAGAAATCAAGATTTATAGCTGTGATGTAATATAGGAGGAACAGCAAGATCTGACTGCCCAAGACGGGTATCACATCCTGTATTTGGACAGTATTGAGTGTCTGCCTGTATGTCCATTTATCTATCTGTCCATTTCTTCATCCATCTTCTATCTATCTATCTATCTATCTATCTATCTATCTATCTATCTATCTATCTATCTATCTATCTATCTATCTATCTATCTATCTATCTATCTATCTATCTATCTATCTATCTATCTATCTATCTATCTATCCATCTATCGATCGCTGTAGTATATTTTTCGTCTCTTCACCTTTTTCCACTCTTTGCTAGCTCCAAACTCTTACGACTTTACTTAAGCCTTTAAGGGCCAAAGAGATAAAAGCAGTGAATCCATTTCCTCTCATCCCTTCCTAATTACTCATCATCTTCATCATCTTCATCACCTGCCTCTTTATTTCTGTGAAAGCCTCTTTAATGACTGGGTTTGATGTCCTGGCTGGCTGTCTCCAACTTCGGAGAGCTTCCTTGAAGACCAGCAAGTGGTCTTTCATAAATACAAATACTGTAAACAGTCACATACACACACTTGAGCGCACGCACACACACGCACACACTTACACCACCTATGTACCAGACTGGCCATTGTGTGTATCTTTGAAGCCTTGAAGAATCTTGAGGAGTGTCTTAAAAGCATGAAGGGGGTTCTGAGAGGGACACACAAACAAACACACACACTAATGGCCTCACATTAACCATCATGTGGCAGGGGAGACAAACACACACACACACACACACACACACACACACACACACACACACACACACACACACATACACACACATACACACTTCACAGGCTGCTTTCTTTCTGGACAGTCTTTAAGAGTGGAAAAGCATTTTCGCCCCTAAAGACTCCAAACACAGAATCATCTTTTATAGTTATCTTCCAAAGTAAGGTCAAAAATCTTGTCAAATACAGGAGCTTGGTCCACGGCCCTATGTGTCATGTTATGACGCTCCATGTTCCCCTATAGCGTTAGTTTTTGGACATGCAGGGCTGTAGTAATTATGACTGCTGGAGTAAATGAGGAAGTCTGGTGACGTAGTATAAAGAACAACAAAATCTGCGTATGGAGGAGGTCAGGGTGGATGGAGAGTGTCAAACAAACACAGGACTTTCACGCAGGAGGACACTGTTGAGTCCAATAGGAAAACCAAAGTCCATACAGAGTCATTTTAAGTATTTTGTTGTACTAACATAACACTGATAGCATATGTTTACAATCGTTTCAACCCTTAGAAGCCATTGGAACTATTTGTATTCTGATGCTTTTCAACCTAAATACTTTACACGTTTCAAAGGGCTAAACAGAAACCTGTTTCAAATTAATTTATCCATTCATTCATTATCCATAAACCGCTTATCCTGTTATTTCAGTTTCTATTCATCCAAAGCTAATGTGGGTGGGAGTAATAAACAATATGCTTGTTTTGGGGTTTTTTGCGCAAATGGTCCCCATCTGTAGTTTTAATGATACAGCTAAATATTATAATTTTTTGAAAAATTATTCGGCAGACCCTCTCGCAGAGTACCATTGACCCCACTTTGAGAATCCCTGACTTAAGTTATGTAACAAACATACTTATTTTAACTCAAAGCATGATCTTTTCATAAATCTAACCAAGTTGTTTTGTTTGAATTCACAACGTTGACCATTGTTAAAGTTTATCAGACTATTCTGCACATTGAGAATTGATGCTAAAAGGGTACACAGTATGTTTAAGGCAAATGTGACACCAAGTGACTGACAAAGCATCCGCATGTGAAGAGATTGGAGTGAGAATGTGTTGCCCTGGTCCTTGCAAGCCCTTACTGACACTGCAACTGTTCATGTTACAGTAAATATTACATATTGTGTGTCAGTGTCTGTGAATTAATCGATGGATGCTGGACGGTTGAGATAAGATCACAATGAAATGGCAAACAAATGAATCAGACAGCACTCCAAACTGGATAATATGAGAGTCTTTTTTATGGCAAATTCTTTTGAATATTTTATAAAAATGTCTTCTGGCTGTCTTATTTACTCGAGGCCTTTTACATGAAAACACACTGCCCCTGGTGTTAAATATTCAAGAGCATGGCCATTGGTCCTCATAAAACGTTCGCAAAGCAGAGCTGAATCTGTGTGTTCAGAAAGAATGTCATTGGAAAGTCGCAATTAAACATTGAACAATGAACTTCACACAAATGTTGCAACGTGAAAATGTGGCTCATTTTCTGTCTCAACACTACTTTAGACAATATTCTAGTATCAACAGACTCACAAGAGGTCCAATAATATCCCTTAATATGTAACAGCCGGTAACAGATGTTAAGCTTCCTCTTAGGGTTGGCTTAGTTTTACTCTTATTCTCTATGAGCCAGTCTGTTGTCCTAATACCTAATCTTTTCCCAGATACTATTAATGCAGAATCATCGGGGTACATTATAAGCTTGAATTTTAAAGCGGCTGGCATTTCATTGATTTGAAAATCCTAATACAATTTTAATGGAATAGTGTGATAGTGTTTGATTTTATTCACATCCCTCTCTCCCTCCAGCATTTTAGTGTTTATCTCTGTTTGGTGTCAAAAGGAAGAATCTGTTCAAAATAACCTGAAAAGCCTTTGAAAATCTCCATTCTCCACTATGAATCCATGTTACATATTTTTTCTGCACAGTCCTTCACACCTCTTACCTTTCTCCACCATTTTTAATGGATTCCAGAGGCTCATTAAGACTAGAAATACATTGGTTTTAGTTCAATGTTTAAGTCATGTATTTTTTTGTTCCTGCCCAATTATCTTGGCATAAAACAAACATATTCTGGCTTTTTGATGAAAATATATGAAAAACTATAAATGACATTCATGCCTTCCTGTGTAACTCTGGATTTCTACCTCCTTTAATGACAAAGACCCGTTGAGAGATGTGAGAGTGTGAGAGTAAATGACACTCCCTGCTTCATTCACCCAATGCAGGCAGCTTCTGTAAATAATGTCAATATGTTATGAATTTACTGGTTTATGATGGTTACTAAAAAATAGAAATAACCATAACCATAACCTTTTCAAGCATTTTCTGTTATGGAAAATGTCCAACGTCCACTTCCCTTCAGTGACAAAATTAAAAATAAAATAAATTTATGTCGCAAGGGCAACTTTTTAATTTTTTTGTGTCTCCCACTGTCTGTGTATGCATGTGTTGGCGTGTGTACTTGCATGGCAGCAGCCCGCTAGGCTGAGACTGCTGTTGGTGATGGGGGACATTGATTTTTTTTTTCTCCCCCTATGTTTTCTCTGGGATTTTGACAGAATCATAGCACCATGGAAACAAAGAAACTGCTTTGTGACAGAGGAAAACCTTTCATTTCAGCTGGAGTGAATGGCGGCTTGCCGCTGATAACAGCATGGGTAATCACACACACACACTCACACACACACACACACACACACAAACACACATACATACAGACTTAAAGAAATACACGTGCACACCCATGTAAGGAACCACAAAGCACTCACATATAAGGTTAAAGTATGATTGTTGCACGTGATTGTGAAAATAAACAACTCAAAGGTCCCTTTTCACTAAGCTGCAGCTCAGACACACAATTACAGGTATTATCAGCCTCTGCAGGAATAGAGTCGGAGGGTTATTTCTTACTCCATGTCACCAATAAAACAGATACTTATAACTAGTGCTTTGTGATGTACACATCGCATTTTATTCGGAAGAAACATCCTTTTTGTAGGCTATTTTGGAATCATTTAGCACATGTTAAAGCCATCATCATAGACAGCTCTAGTATAACATTGAGCTTATTTTACTGTAGCATTCATTTAGAAATGAGTATGACAAACAAAGCGTTACACACTTACTGTACTATACCGGTTTATGGATTTAAAAAAACATGTTTTTATGTTAATCTTGTCATAGTTGAAAATATAGGCCTGTTTTCTTGATGTATTAGGAACATTGCCAATGTAAATAAACCCCTTTCTCAGCATCAGAAAAACCTTAATAAACTACATACAGTATTTTTTTATGTGTTAAACAATCTGAGAGTGGCTGCTTTAGATTTTTTTTTCGCTTACCCTTTTGTTTAGACTCACGATTATAACATTAAGTCACTCATAGTGAGAGCTCAATCAGCTATAAGCCTATAATGTAACTGTATTATCTGGAACAGGTTGGTTTCTGTTCCTTCAGACAATTTTCCTGTATCGTTTAAAGCTTCCTGTAATCTAACAAAGCATCTGGAAAAAAACAACATCATAATAGATAGTGTGCAATACAAACAGTGAAAGTCCAGAGTCAGATTGCTCTTCATTAAACGATTTGACCCCAAAATATTAGATTTCAGAGATTCTATTGCATTTAGCATCTTTTCTATCATTATTGAGATGACGAGGGATCAAATCGATTCTGTGTCAAATTAACTTGAAGAACACCAGACTGCCAGCCTTTCTTTGTGTGTGTGTGTGTGTGTGTGTGTGTGTGTGTGTGTGTGTGTGTGTGTGTGTGTGTGTGTGTGTGTGTGTGTGTGTGTGTGTGTGTGTGTGTGCATATGTGTGTCTGTTTCCAGATGTGTCTAGGTGCACTTTAATTAAATAAATGTCTATGTGCAGGCATGTATGTCATCATATACAGTTGACCGTGTGTGTGCAGTGTGTGTGCAGTGTGTGTGTGTGCAGTGTGTGTGCAGTGCGTGTGCAGTGTGTGTGCAGTGTGTGAACGTGTTCATGTGCTGCAGCATGCTGTCTGTCTCTATTGAGCTGTTGGTGTAATCTGAACAGCTCTACTGAAAGGCTCCTACCCTGAACCAGAACAGACGGACAGTGGTCAGTGGTCAATGAGAGCAGAAAGTTAAAGGGACAATCTGCTCTAAAAACATGTCTCTCCCTTCAGAGGTAACAGAAGCTGTAAGCTCATTGGCTAAAAAGGTGCCTCCACCGTCAGACTGCCTCTAGAGAAAAGCCTTTGGGGAGTTGAGCCCCCCGTTACAGCTCAGAGATGATCACACAAGCTGCTGTAAGAAGGGAATTTATACAACTGCACTGCATGACTGAATGGAAGAGTGTGACTGAAATGCTTTGCAAACTTTATTTGGATTATTAAAAGCTTATTCAAAAGGGAAATGTGATTTGCACTTGATATAATAAAACTACACTTTGAGAATATTCTGATGGTTAAGATATTTTTTTCCCTCATAGGTCTGACATTTTCAAACATACAGTTAAGTGTATGTTTAAATGTAGTTGCTCAAAAAACCCTAGACATCAAATAAAACAAGTTCTCATTCATTCTTAATCAGTTCTCCATGGGGGTATGTAAGCTTACTTGGAAAGGCACAGGTTGAAAAAAAATGTCCATCAGTGTGAAACATTTTAATCACAGTTTTGTAACATCGTGCATATAAAACAGAACAGCTAAAAAGAAAAAAATATAGGCAAGAAAAAAATGTACATTTCTACTAAGTTCAAGATGGCAACCATTTTAGTTTTGGTATGTAATTTCCAGCTTATAAGCATAAAGCCAGTTTCTGATGCGTGTTGCAGCACGCTGCGTATTTCGTTGACTTAGATCCACTCTCTGTCTCAACATAAGATACACTGCTCTACATGTTAATTTTATACACACGCTCAAAATTTGACCTATGGAACTATAAATTAAACATAGATCCATTTAAAGTTATTCATTTTTCTGCAAATTGGACCTCTTGAATCCAATATACAAGCTAAAATATCCATGCACATGAATTAATATACCTCATAGTTTGATGGTGAACTGTGGATTCGTCCTGAGGGAAGGTCTGGGCGGCATTTGGTGTTTTGATGTGCATTCGCTGCATCTCTCTGCCCTGGCCTTTCGAGGATGACTCGTCTCATCCCAAGCCACTCACAGCTAAATGTCCCATCTGGTAACATTTCCACGTTTCTCCGCCTTAAATCAATAGCAATAATTTTCCTAAGACCCTGATGCGCACATGCACACACACACACACGCACACACACACACAGACACAAGGACACATGAGTAGGTCCGCTTCTCTTTGTTTCAACTGCCCTTTAATTTGATTGCTGTTTGTGTGGATCTCTGTCCTCTGAGCAATTTGCTTTGAATGTGCCGTTCAGTTTGAAAGAAAACAATATGCCCGTTTCTCGATGTGCGGCGCATATTTCTCTCTTTTTTTTTGATTGTTTCCGCTCCAATATTGTTGATTTGTGGTCCATTATTTGAGCGCTTTGGCTTCCCTACAAATCCGTACAACTATGTAATACTGCAGATGCACAGAAGCTGAAAACACACATGCACCGGTCTCCATTTTAGCTCACTCCCGCTGCAGGTTGGGCTGTGTGATGGCCGACACTCTGCTTCGAGGTGCAACGTATCGGCACAGCTTCCTTGAACGCGCATGTTATCACAAAAGAACGAATACACACAAATGCACGCCCTCGCTTTCTCGTTGTCTCACACACGCAAACACACTTCGTTGGGTACTGTGATTGATTCAGGGCCGAGGTGATGGTGAGTGATGCTTCGTTATTAATGTATCCAAATGAGATAATTACTCAGCCCTTCTGCTCCTCCGCCGGTCAGCCAGTTAGTTAAACACGAGTCGGGGATTATGATGTCAGCCAGATTAAATGATCAATTACACGCACAGAGCAGAGTGCACACTCCCTCTCCATCTCCTTTAAAGCACACACATAAACACACACACACAAACACAAGCGGCGAATGTGTGGATATTGAGTGTGTGTGTGTGTGTGTGTGTGTGTGTGTGTGTGTGTGTGTGTGTGTGTGTGTGT